>NC_084612.1:75541600-75616600 GCF_033978795.1 Nerophis ophidion
CTCCGCCTGCCCAGCCTCTGTCTACATTTATTGCTCCCTCTGTGTGAATGTTGTCGAGTTTCATTCACATGTCAGCCATTGTGTGTGTGTGTGTGTGTGTGTGTGTGTGTGTGTGTGTGTGTGTGTGCGACCGAGGTTGTCACCGGGAATGAATGCGCCATTACTGATTCATTTGTGTGTAGTTAACCATTGTGAAGCCAAGGCAACATTGTATTTGTCTGAACCCGAGCCCGACCATATGGCCCAGACCTCCGCCCATCTTCTCCCCCCAACCCCCCCCGGTCTTCAGTTATGGACGTAGCCTTCTGTCTTCAAGCTGACTTTAGGATGGTTATCTGGCAACATGTGTTTCTGTGCGTTCTTGTATTCCCGCCCCTCTTGGTAGGACTTTTTCGAAGGTCTCCATAATGTCCGAAATACAAGAAAGTGTGTATGCGTTTTTTTTGTACATTTCTACCCTTCTTGAGACATCAACAAGGAAAAGCGCCGTCCACTGGAGGACCGGTGGAACAAGTTAGGACCACAATCATGGTCCCGATACGGAAAAAAAGTTTAATCTAACAGAGAACCAAATGCTAGAGTCCGTGAACATTGCTCCAAAGTCAGGATTTGTTGGGTTGATTTAATGTGCATACATGATAAAACAAGACGACAGCCATTTCCGCCCTTCTTGAGACATCAACAAGGAAAAGCGCCGTCCATCTGAGGACCGGTGGAACAAGTTAGGACCGAAATCATGGTCTCGATACGGAAAACCATTGAATCGAACAGAGAGCCAAATGCTAGAGTCAGTGAACATTGCTCCAAAGTCAGAATTTGTTTTGGTTGATTTAATGTGCGTACAAAAGTAAACACTGACAGGTGCAAAGGTAGCATTATATGACAAAACAAAACGACAGCTATTTTTGCCCTTCTTGAGACAGCAGCAAGGAAAAGTTCCGTCCATATGAGGACCGGTGGAACCAGTTAGGACTGAAATCATGGTCCCGATACGGAAAAACCATTGCATCTAACAGAGAGCCAAATGCTAAAATCCGTGAACATTGCTCCAAAGTCAGGATTTTTTTTGGTTGATTTAATGTGCGTACAAAAGTAAACACTGACAGGTGCAAAGGTAGCATTATATGATAAAACAAGACGACAGCTATTTCCGCCCTTCTTGAGACAGCAGCAAAGAAAAGTTCCGTCCATCTGAGGACCGGTGGAACAAGTTAGGACCGAAACCATGGTCCCGATACGGAAAAACCATTGCATCTAACAGAGAGCCAAATGCTAGAATCCGTGAACATTGCTCCAAAGTCAGGATTTTTTTTTGTTGATTTAAAGTGCGTACAAAAGTAAACACTGACAGCTGCAAAGGCGGCAAAACATGATAAAACAAGACGACAGCTATTTCCGCCCTTCTTGAGACAGCAGCAAAGAAAAGTTCCGTCCATCTGAGGACCGGTGGAACAAGTTAGGACCGAAACCATGGTCCCGATACGGAAAAACCATTGCATCTAACAGAGAGCCAAATGTTAGAATCCGTGAACATTGCTCCAAAGTCAGGATTTTTTTTTGTTGATTTAATGTGCGTACAAAAGTAAACACCGACAGGTGCAAAGGTAGCATTATATGATAAAACAAAACAACAGCTATTTCCGCCCTTTTTGAGACAGCTGCATGGAAAAGTTCCGTCCATATGAGGACCGGTGGAACCAGTTAGGACTGAAATCATGGTCCCGATACGGAAAAACCATTGCATCTAACAGAGAGCCAATTGCTAGAATCCGTGAACATTGCTCCAAAGTCAGGATTCTTTTTTGTTGATTTAATGTGCGTACAAAAGTAAACACCGACAGGTGCAAAGGTAGCATTATAAGATAAAACAAAACAACAGCTATTTCCGCCCTTTTTGAGACAGCTGCATGGAAAAGTTCCGTCCATATGAGGACCGGTGGAACAAGTTAGGACCAAAATCATGGTCCCGATATGGAAAAACCATTGCATATAACAGAGAGCCAATTGCTAGAATCCGTGAACATTGCTCCAAAGTCAGGATTTTTTTTGGTTGATTTAATGTGCGTACAAAAGTAAAAACTGACAGCTGCAAAGGCGGCAGTATATGATAAAACAAGACGACAGCTATTTCCGCCCTTCTTGAGACAGCAGCAAAGAAAAGTTCCGTCCATCTGAGGACCGGTGGAACAAGTTAGGACCGAAACCATGGTCCCGATACGGAAAAACCATTGCATCTAACAGAGAGCCAAATGCTAGAATCAGTGAACATTGCTCCAAAGTCAGTATTTTTTTTTTTGTTGATTTAAAGTGCGTACAAAAGTAAACACCGACAGGTGCAAATGTAGCATTATATGATAAAACAAAACAACAGCTATTTCCGCCCTTTTTGAGACAGCAGCATGGAAAAGTTTCGTTCATCTGAGGACCGGTGGAACAAGTTAGGACCGAAATCATGGTCCCGATACGGAAAAATCATTGCATATAATAGAAAGCCAAAGTGTCATGCCCAAGGACGCAATGGCAGTGACTAGGATAGCGGAAGCGGGGATCGAACCAGGAACCCTCAAGTTGCTGGCACCGCCGCTCTACCAACCGGACTATGTCAAAATTTGAAGTGCTCCCAATCCGGTCTACATATGAAATAACAAGTGTGTGTAAGAAAATTAAATGCTCGCCCTTTGGTCAACATATGAAATAACAAGTGTGTGTAATAAATTGAAAGGGTTAGGGTTAGTAAGGCATTAATAAGTACTTAATAATGACTAATTAAGAGTCAATATGTTACTAATTTGCATGTTTATAAGCAACTAATTAATGGCGAATATGTTCCGCATACTAAAGTCTTACCTAAATATATATAGAGAGACATACTGTAATAACTTGAAGTAAATAAAAAACAAATAATTAATTAAAAGTAATATTTTTCTCAAAATGTGTCGACCTTTTTCCTTATAAAAGTGGGAACAATTTCTCATATTCTTTCTGTTTCTGTAATATTGCAATACGTTCTCGAAAAATTATTACTTTTTAATGCAAAATAACTGTCACATAAAATTCTGACTTTGATCACAATATTAAACAATAATAAAACGGTGACATTTTTGGAGTAAAATGATGACTTTTGTCATCATTTTGCCGAATAAAATTCCGATTCTTATTATAACATTGCCAAAATTTCAACGTTTTCTCATGAAACAGTGACTCTTCTCGAGGGGAAATACGACTATTTTCCGAAAACTGCCAAAAATTTAAGCCTTTTCTTGCAAAATTTCGACTGCTATTGAGTGAAATTCCAACTTTTATCACAATATCGCACAAATGTTGTCACGTCTATGGGATCATGTTTCGTTTTGGTCATGTTCGGTTTTGTTTTTTGGACAATCGGTTCCTAGGTTTGCACTTCGTGGTTTGTTTCGTTGCCGTGGCGACTCATTAGTTTTCACCTCGTCCTCATGCCACGCCCCTGTCCTCATGTCTCACACCTGTTTTCATTAATCACCTCAGTATTATTTAAGCCTGTCTGTGTCTGTTGTTCATTCTGGCAACATCACCTCCTTCTCACGTCTACCACTTCCTACGCAAATTGCTATGATCCATGTCTTGTCCACGTTTCCATGTCAAGTAAATTTTTGTTCATAGTTCATAGTTAACTGCCTTTGTGCTAGCCTTTCGTTTCCTGAGTCAGTTTTTGTGCGCGCCTTTTGTTTGTTCCTGTTTTCAGTTTTAGTGTTCATATAAAAGATGTCTCTACCTTCATGCCATCCACGGTCCAAGTTCACTTGCATCTCGCAAAAACAACCACCTCATAGTCCAAGTCTTGACAAATGTTCGTTATTTCTCGTAAAATGTGGACTGGCGATGAGTAAAATGACGACTTTTATCACAACACCGACAAAATACTATGTTTTTTCTCGTAAAATTCCAAATTATTTTTCACAACAAACTTTTTTTTTAATATATTTGCATAATGTGTATACATTATTAATGTTGTAAATGCAAATCTTTAACTATTTAGAAAGGGTGGTCCTAAAGAGGTAGGCATTTTTCGCAGGTCTCCAGAAGGTCCGAACGACACAAATGTGTGTATGTGGGTGTACTTGCGTACTAGGTCAACAGGGACAGTCTCCTAGGGCTGTCAGCTGCAATCAGGCCTCACGTGTGCCTGTAATGTTGTGTATTGTCCGGACACATCACTGGAGGAGCTTCTGAGACGTCCATTAAAGTTCAAAGCAATTTATCACTCCCTGCCCTCACCTCCCCTCCCTGCATCCCCCGTCAACCCCTCCCACTCGCCTCCTCCTTCTCCCCACGCTGTCACAATCTCATCCTTCTCCTCGCCTCGTTCCAGCCGCACTCCTCTGTCTCCATCCATCACTTGTGCTCTCCGGTGTTTTGCCCCGACTTGAATTATAATTCGGGCAGGATTAGTGGGTATGACGCTAAGGTCATTCCTTGCTCAAGAGCACCTCAACAGTGTCAAGGGATGCAGACTCGCATATATCCACTGTAGTGTGTACCGGTACCAAAATTCAGTATGACGTGGTTCCACCTTTTGCAGCTATTGCAGCTTCAACTCTTCTGGGAAGGCTGTCCACAAGGTTGTGGAGTTTTGCACTCTGCCTCTTCCAACATGACTGTGCACCAGTGCACAAAGCAAAGTCCATAAAGACATGGATGACCGAGTCTGGTGTGGATGAACTTGACTGGCCTGCACAGAGTCCTGACCTGAACCCAACTGAACACCTTTGAGATGAATTAGAACGGAGACTGAGAGCCAGGCCTTCTCAACCTCACCAATGCGCTTTTGGCAGACTGGTCGAAATTCCAATAAACTCACTCTGCAACCTTGTGGACAGCCTTCCCAGAAGAGTTGAAGCTGTATTAGCTGCAAAAGTTGGACCGACATCATATTGAACCCCATGGGTTAGGAATGGGATGGCACTTCAGGTTCATATGTGAGTCAAGGCAGGTGGCCAAATACTTTTGGCAATATAGTATGTATATAAATATATATATATATATAAATACATATCAAGATGCTTATTAAACAGCATGATGATTGCACAGGTGTGCCTTAGGCCGCCCACAGTAAAAGGCTAATCTGAAATGTGCATGTGGAGAGGGGCGTGGTCCACGGGTTCCCTACGGGCAGGGTGTGTGCAGGGGCCGGCCATGAAGCAGCCAACAGGTGAGTGGATATCTCAGCTGGAACGAGTTATCTAATCGCCTGTTCCTTTATTAGCGGCGCCGGAGACCATGAAGGGGGGAACTGACTGCTGAAAAGCAAGAAGGACTGAGTGCTGAAAAGCCAGGACAGCAAATTGAGAACAAAGAAAATCAAATTGTATTGTAAAAACCAGTTGTGGTCCTGACGGCCCGACGAACCCCGAGAGAGAGGAAGAAGACTTCCACAGTGCGGTTTTACCACACGCAAGTTTCGAGGGAACGTGCAGCCGGCATGCTTACTGCAGGAATGTCCACCAGAGCTTTTGCAAATGAATTGAATGTTCATTTCTCTACTATAAGCCGTTTCAGAGAATTTGGCAGTACATCCAACCGGCCTCACAACTGCACACCAGCCCAGGACAAGTGGTTTGCTTAACCGAATAATTTCTATTTCATAACATACAACAAAATAAACAAACATGAGAAGAACAATTTCCTTCCGCCTTTTCCTATACATTATACAAATAATGAATACACAAACACTGCGCTTTCTGCACGTGTTTTAGTACATGCAAAACTTTAGTAGATCAGGCTGTAAAAATATTTTTTTTTCCTCAGACAAAACCTCAATTCTTATTGTCTCCAAGTGAATTGAGGCCATGTATCGGTCTGAACAAAGCCTTGCATGTTTCATGGCGAGACAATGGAGATATAGCCGTGTAAATGTTTCATAACTGTACGTATATCCACACATGGAGGACCATGTTGAATTTTTCACCAGGGTTTGAGGTTTGAGGTGGTTATCCACAGGAGGGTGACCCGCCTGTTATGTGTGTGGTGTGTGCTAAGGGGGCTTTTGTGGGGGCCAGGGGAGCCATAAAAAATGCAGAACCCACCGCCTTTATTGTTGTGGAAATAATAAAACGTTACCATTTAGTGATCATGCATGAGTTATAAGTCCGAGGACATGTTTTAGTGCGTGGGGTCTGAATGTGCGCGTGGTCATGCTGGCACACCACATGCACTTCGAATCATATTTAGACTGAAGTGAGTTCATTGGTGCTAGATTTTGTTTACATTAGTGGGACATGTACCGTAATTCCTGAAAAAAATCATGTTTTCAGACAAAATCTCAATACTAATGTTAACTTTTGTAACTTACAAGAATTACCACTAATTTAAATCGTCATATTATCAAAAGTAGTTCAATATATATATATATATAGTATATAAGTTTATACATGTTTATATTTGCCTATGCATTCATTATCAGGGTTTCCCCTTAATTTATCTGATTGTGGTGGTGCGCCATGGCAACATATTAGCCGCCACACCATAAAAAAATGGTTTCTTTTTATGTGAAAACAAAATAAAGCAATAGAATAGTAATAATAATAATTAAAGCTGCAAGCAGCGTTGGTCGGGTGCGCCTTTGGCTGCTGTCGCCGCTACTCAAGCCCTGGTCTAAGTCAGACCTACATAGAAGTTTTTGTTTCATGTCTCTACGACATTCCTAACAGAAGTTACAAGCCGTTTTGTCTGTTTTTTTTCCCTAGGGGGCGCTAAAGCGAAATTTTGACTTTTGGGGTTTGGTTTTTTATTAGATGGATATTTTTCGCCAGTCCTGATGTGTGTGTAAAATTTGGTGAGTTTTGAAGCATGTTAATGGGGTCAAATAACAGATCGACATTTCTGGATGTTGTTGATAAATGGCTTTCGTTTGGCATAGTAGAGCTTTAACTTGCACTTTGAAGCATTTTAAGGGGGTCAAATTACAGCTCAAAGAGGCAGAAATTACATTTTTTAGGAAACTTTGCGTAGGGGTTCTTTGAAGGCGCGTAAAATCCAAACCGGAGCAGTAATAAAAAAAACTCCTTCAGTATCTTTAAATCGGAAGGGTTCAATCTCTCTTCTGTGCGAGTTTGAAGCCGACACGACAAACGCGCTCAGAGGAGATAGTGTTGAAAAAATGTGACGGGATTTTACAAACTTTTGTTTTGAAGGGGTAATTATTAACCTCCTGTTGATTTTTGCCGAAGGTTGTCGATTATTAAAATGTAGGTCTAAGTGAGACCTAGATAGAGATTTTAGTTTCATGTCCCTCAGACAAAATTGCTTGTAACTTCCGGTTGGAATGTCAATGTTTTCTTCCTAGGAGCATTTTTTTGTGTGTTTTATTGAAAAATTGCGCTAGAGAGCAATTTTGAGTTTTTTTTTTTTTTTTTTCATTAGATTGCAATTTTTGCCAGTCTTGATGTGTGTGCCAAGTTTGGTGAGTTTTGAAGCATTTTAAGGGGGTCAAATTACAGCTCAAAGAGGCAAAAATTGATTTTTTTTGCGAAAATTTTGTTTTGAAGGGGTTTTTACCAACTTCCTGTTGATTTTTGCCATAGAAGTTTAAATTGGGAAATGTAGGTCTAAGTCAGACCTACATAGGTTTTCGTTTCATGTCTTTACAACATTCTTAACGGAAGTTACAAGCAGTCTGTTTTTTTTCCCTAGGGGGCGCTAAAGCGCAATTTTGATTTTTGGAGCTAGGTTTTTTTATTAGATGGCAATTTTCGCAGATCCTGATCTGTGTGTCAAATATGGTGAGTTTTGAAGCATGTTAAGTGGGTCAAATTACGGCTCGAAGAGGCGGCGGAATAATGAAGAATAATAATAATAATAAAGAATAATAAAACCTTACAGTTTCAATAGGGTCCTTGGACTCCTTTGGAGTCCTTTGCAATGGGCCTGGCGGACCCTAAAAATAATAGATTTGATTTGTAAAAAGCACTTTACTTTGAACAAACAACCTCAAAGTGCTACAGTGAATTTCAAAAACAACACTAGAACCACAAATAGCTCCCAGCAACAAGTAAAATAAATAGTATACTAAAATGTACAACAGCCTAATAGCTAGAACTAGAACACATATCTAGACAAAAGGCTTAAATTTTTTTTTAAAGAGGGTTTTTTAAGCCTTTTTTAAAGCATCCACAGTCTGTGGTGCCCTCAGGTGGTCAGGGAGAGCGTTCCACAGACTGGGAGCGGCGTGGAAAAGTTGGTAGAGTGGCTATTCCAGCAATCTGAGGGTCACTGGTTTAATCCCCACCTTCTACCATCCTAGTCACGTCCGTTTTTATCCTTGGGCAAGACACTTCACCCTTGCTCCTGATGGGCCCTGGTGAGCGCCTTGCATGGCAGCTCCCGCCGTCAGTGTGTGAATGTGTGTGTGTGAATGGGCGAATATGGAAATACTGTCAGGGCACTTTGGGCTCCTTAAAAAGGGGTGGAAAAGCGCTACACAAGTACAACCCATTTACCATTTTCCCATTGTCCTACAGTGCATTTAAAAAACAACAACACTAGAACCACAAATAGCTGCCCGCAACAAGTAAAATAAATAGTAAAATAAGCCTTTTTAAAAAAATATCCACAGTCTGTGGTGCCCTCAGGTGGTCAGGGAGAGTGTTCCAGAGACTGGGAGCGGTGGAGCAGAAAGCCCGGTCTCATATTGTTCTACAGTGCATTTAAAAAACAACAACACTAGAACCACAAATAGCTGCCCGCAACAAGTAAAATAAATAGTAAAATAAGCCTTTTAAAGCCTTTTAAAAAAATATCCACAGTCTGTGGTGCCCTCAGGTGGTCAGGGAGAGTGTTCCAGAGACTGGGAGCGGCGGAGCAGAAAGCCCAGTCTCATATTGTTCTACAGTGCATTTCAAAAACAACAACGCTAGAACCACAAATAGCTGCCCGCAACAAGTAAAAGAAATAGTAAAATAAGCCTTTTTAAGCCTTTTTTAAAATCATCCGAAGTCTGTGGTGCACTCAGGTGGTCAGGGAGAGTGTTCCACAGACTGGGAGCGGCAGAGCAGAAGGCCCAGTCTCCCATTGTGCTACAGTGCATTTCAAAACAACAACGCTAGAACCACAAATAGCTGCCCACACCAAGTAAAATAAAAACTAGACAGCCTAATAGGTAGAACTATCCATCCATCCATTTTCTACTGCTTATTCCCTTTTGGGGACGCGGGGGGCACTGGTGCCTATCTCAGCTACAATCGGGCGGAAGGCGGGGTTCACCCTGGACAAGTCTCCACCTCATCGCAGGGCCAACACAGATAGACAGACAACATTCACACACTAGGGACCATTTAGTGTTGCCAATCAACCTATCCCCAGGTGCATGTCTTTGGAGGCGGGAGGAAGCCGGAGTACCCGGAGGGAACCCACGCATTCACGGGGAGAACATGCAAACTCCACACAGAAAGATCCCGAGCCCGGGATTGAACCCAGGACTACTCAGGACCTTCGTATTGTGAGGCAGACGTACTAACCCCTCTTCCACCGTGAAGCCCTAAGTAGAACTAGCACACATACATCCCCCCCAAAAAAGAGGCTTTTTTAAAAGAAGGGTTTTTAAGCCTTTTTTTAAAGGCATTCACAGTCTGTGGTGCCCTTAGGTAGTCAGGGAGGGCGTTCCACAGACTTTGAGCGGCGGAGCAGAAAGCCCGGTCCGCCATAGTTCAGAGCTTTGTCCTCTGAGGTTGGAGGAAGTTAGTCTGTCATGTGGAGAATTTGAGGGTAAGCAGTTCTTTGAGGTAGAGGGAGGCATAATGTAATTGTAGCTTCCAGACGAAGACGCTCTTTTTAGCTTCTAATGCCAATCTTCAGTTGACAATGGGCCCGATTGGTCTCGGGACAACACAAGTAGCTTGCCACAGTTCTCCGGGGATAGCGTCCTCTGTATCTTAGTTACTTTTAATCGAGAGTAACTTGTCGCTAAGCTCACTACATTTTCCAAGTAGCTTGCCCATCACTGCAGGTAATACACCCACACACCCACACACCCACACACCCACACACCCACACACCCACACACCGCCCTTCATCCGGCAGATCACAGCGGTGAACTTGAGAACAAAAGGGAAAAGATTCCACTTCAAAGGGCAAATCATTTCTGACAGAATACTTAAAAGACGGGCTGCACTGTCCTCACACCTCACACGCCTTTGTAACACTGAATGACTTATGAAAGTAAGTGTGTGTGTGTGTGTGTGTGTGTGTGTGTGTGTCTACAGGAGCACTTCAAAACCAAGGGCCTAATCAGCACCCTGTAGCCCACCCACACAACCTCTCCAAATAGCTCTTCCCCCGTCCTCTTATTCCATCCTTTTATTTTTCATCTTCGCTCTCCTCCACCTTGCGGTGGGAGTGCTGGGTCTCCGGAGGGAAGGCTGGACACGGTGCAAGCTCAGCACCGAGGTCAATTTAGCATTTTGCTCCTGGTCCCCGGTGGTGATTCTGGGGGGGGGTTGCGAGGCAGGCCGATCGCGGATCCGCATCCCTGGGGGCGGGCGGTGACAAGGCCACTGGCAAATGTTATGACGCTGCTGAAATATTAACGCTAATGGGATTCACTGAGAGTGTGTGTGTGTGTGTTCTTGTATTTCTAGCCTTCTTGAGACATCCACAAGGAAAAGTTCCGTCCATATGAGGACCGGTGAACATAGTTAGTAGCGAAAAAGGCATCGTGATGCAGGTGGTGCTTCTCCAATGTGCAGTCGGACAACGGACACAGCGAGGAGGTAAGAAATAAGAATTTTTTTAACAAAATAAAACAGACTAAGAACGGAAAACTTGCACTAGGCACATAAAGCAAAACAAAGCACTAGCATGGGAGCTAGAAGACACAAAAAGCATAGCATGGGAGCTAGTGAGAACAAAGCAGGTTTTTACCAGAATAGGAATCAAAGTAGTCGCAAGTTGCGTGCAGCAAAACTTTACGAGGCGAGAGCGAGTAACTGAAAGGGCAGGCTTAAATAAGGATGGCAGTCAACAAACAGGTGCGCGTCAAGAAACAAGTAACAGGTGGAACAAATCAGAAACTATGGCAACAGAACAAACAAGGAAGTGCACAAAACTAACTCACTAAATAACATATGATCCGGGTAGCGGATCATAACGGATATCATGGTCCCGATACGGAAAACCATTGCATCTAAAAGATAATGTCTCATTTGCACCCTCTGGTAGTGATATTATCAAAATGAGGGTGGTTCCAAAAACGAGGGATTTTTCAAACTGACCGTGTGTCGGTTTTTAAAAAATTAATAAAATTGTGGAGAGGCGCAGTCCTGCCCAAGACGGCTGCAAGGAGGCGGAGCGGAGAGGCGGGGCGTGCCGGGAGCGACGCCGCCGCAATCGAATTCAGGTGCGTGGCTCACACACCGGGAAACGATTAACATTTCTCCTGACACTGTATAAAAAGGGAGAAGGAGGAGAGTCCGCAGCGCATGAGAAGCGAGAGCAACACAGAGCACAAGACAACGACTGAAAAGCAGACCGGGAACGAGCAGTGGAGGAGGGAGCTGAAAAGCGATCCGAGCTGCAACTAACTATTGCAAAAAAAAAAATCAGACCTGCTCAAAAGCATGTCCTTCCTTGATGGTCCTGGGAACCCGCACGACGACGGCAAGAGACTGTCACAAAAATATTTAAAATATATATATAAAACCTGAATTTTATATTTGCACAGTATATACATATATTATTAATGTCGTAAAGACAAATCTTTATATATCTAGAAAGGGTGGTCCTAAAGAGGTAAGCCTTTTTCGGAGGTCTCCATAAGGTCAGAACTACAAGTATGTGTGTATGCGTTTTTTTTGTATTTCTACCCTTCTTGAGACATCAACAAGGAAAAGTTTCGTCCATATGAGGACCGGTGAACAAGTGTGGACCGAAGTCATGGTCCCGATATCGAAAACCATTGCATCTAATAGAGAATATCTCATTTGGACTCCTGGTGGGAAAATCTATCAAAATGAGGGTGATCCCAAAAAGGAACATTGCTTAGTATGTATATATACATATATATTATTATTAATGTTGTAAATACAATTTTTTATATAATTAGAAAGGGTGGTCCTAAACAAGTAGGCCTTTTTCAGAGGTCTCCATAAAGTCAGAACTACAAGAATGTGTGTATGCGTTTTTTTGTATTTCTACCCTTCTTGAGACATCAACAAGGAAAAGTTTCGTCCATATGAGGACCGGTGAACAAGTTAGGACCGAAGTCATGGTCCCGATATCGAAAACCAATGCATCTAATAGAGAATGTCTCATGTGCATCCCCTGGTGGTTAAATCTATCAAAAAGAGGCTGGTCCCAAAAAGGAACATGGCCTAGTATGTATGTATACATATATATTATTATTAATGTTGTAAATACAAATGTATATGTATATATATATAGAGGGTGGTCCTAAAGAAGTAGGCCTTTTTCAGAGGTCTCCATAAGGTCAAAACTACAAGAATGTGTGTATGCGTTTTTTTTGTATTTCTACCCTTCCTGAGACATCAACAAGGAAAAGTTTCGTCCATATGAGGACCGGTGAACAAGTTAGGACCGAAATCATGGTCCCAATACGGAAAACCATTGCATCTTATAGAGAATGTCTCATGTGCATCCCCTGGTGGTGAAACCTATCAAAAAGAGGGTGGTCCCAAAAAGGAACATTGCATAGTATACATATATATATATATATATTTTTTTTTAATACAATTTTTTATATATCTAGAAAGGGTGGTCCTAAAGAGGTAGGCCTTTTTCGGAGGTCTCGATAAAGTCAGAACTACAAGAATGTGTGTATGCGTGTTTTTGTATTTCTACCCTTCTTGAGACATCAACAAGGAAAAGTTTCGTCCATATGAGGACCGGTGAACAAGTTAGGACCGAAATCATGGTCCCAATACGGAAAAACCAATGCATCTAATAGAGAATGTCTCATGTGCATCCCCTGGTGGTTAAATCTATCAAAAAGAGGCTGGTCCCAAAAAGGAACATGGCCTAGTATGTATATATACATATATATTATTATTAATGTTGTAAATACAAATGTATATGTATATATAGAGAGGGTGGTCCTAAAGAAGTAGGCCTTTTTCGGAGGCCTCCATAAGGTCAGAACTACAAGAATGTGTGTATGCGTTTTTTTTGTATTTCTACCCTTCTTGAGACATCCACAAGGAAAAGTTTCGTCCATATGAGGACCGGTGAACAAGTTAGGACCGAAATCATGGTCCCAATACGGAAAAACTAATGCATCTAATAGAGAATGTCTCATGTGCACCCCCTGGTGGTTAAATCCATCAAAAAGAGGCTGGTCCCAAAAAGGAACATTGCATAGTATGTATATATATATATATATATATATATATATTATTATTAATGTTGTAAATACAAATGTTTATATAATTAGAAAGGGTGGTCCTAAAGAAGTAGGCCTTTTTCAGAGGTCTCCATAAAGTCAGAACTACAAGAATGTGTGTATGCGTTTTTTTTGTATTTCTACCCTTCTTGAGACATCAACAAGGAAAAGTACCGTCCATATGAGGACCGGTGAACAAGTTAGGACCGAAATCATGGTCCCAATACGGAAAACCATTGCATCTTATAGAGAATGTCTCATGTGCACCCCCTGGTGGTGAAACCTATCAAAAAGAGGGTGGTCCCAAAAAGGAACATTGCATAGTATACATATATATTATTATTATTTTTTTTTTAATACAATTTTTTATATATCTAGAAAGGGTGGTCCTAAAGAGGTAGGCCTTTTTCGGAGGTCTCGATAAGGTCAGAACTACAAGAATGTGTGTATGCGTTTTTTTGTATTCCTACCCTTCTTGAGACGTGAACAAGGAAAAGTACCATTCATTTGAGGACCGGTGAACAAGTAAGGAATCAAATCATGGTCCCAATACGGAAAAACCATTGCATCTAATACTAGAGTCTGTGAAAATTGTCAGAAAGTCAGAATTTTTTGTTGCTTTAACGTGCATACAAAAGTAAACACTGACAGGTGCAAAGGCAACAATATATGATGAAACAAGACGGCAGCTAAAGAAGGACTTCCCTATTCATCCCCGAAAAAAACCCACCGAGTGAACGGGTGATTTTACGACTTCCGGTGCTAACGTAAGACAACCCGCGTCCCATATGTGCCCGTAGGATGAACAAATTCACTCTGGTACTAAGACTATAGTGGCCATTAAAAGTTAGCTTCTACAGCTGGCCTGGTGGTGGAATCTTTCAAAATTATGGTGGTCCCGAAAAGGAAGGATTTTAAAAGTGCTCCCCCTCTGGTCAACATATGAAATAACAAGTGTGCGTAAGAAATTGAAATGCGCCCCCTTTGGCCAAAATTAATTAAAATAAAATAAAATATATATGCATATAGAGATATGCTGTAAAAACTTGAAGTAAATAATGAAGGTTAAAAAATAATTACAAACAAAAAACATAAATGAACTAAAAGCAGTCTTTTTCTCACGATGTGTTGACCTTTTTCTGATAAAATGTGGAAACATTTCTCATATTCTGTCTGTAATATTGCAATATTTTCTCGTAAAATGATTACTTTTTTTTATTTAAAATGATTACTTTTTAATGCAAAATGGTTACCTTTGTCATATACATTTCTGACTTATCACAATATTGCATTTTTTGGGTTGTTCTTGTTGACATTTTTTGAGTAAAATGATGACTTTTGTCATAATTTTGCCAAGTAAAATTCCGATTATTATTATAATATTGCCAACATTCGAATGTTTTCTTATAAAATTGTGACTTTTGTCGAGTAAAATTACGACTCTTTTCATAAAATGGACCAAATTTTACGTTTTTTTCTTGTAAAAGTACGTCATTTATTGAGTAAAATTCCAACTTTTATCATAACATTGCACAAACGTTCAGTCGTTCTTGTAAAGTTTTGACTTGTGCGGAAGTAAAATGACGACTTTTATTATAATCCTGCCAAAATTCAAAGTTTTTCCTGTGAAACTCCAACTCATTTTTCACAACAAGCTCTTTTATATTTGCATAGTTTGTATATGTTATTAATGTTGTAAATACAAATATTTATATATCTAGAAAGGGTGGTCTTAGAGAGGTAGGCATTTTTCTCAGGTCTCAAGAAGTTCTGAAATACACAAATGTGTGTGTGAGTGTAAGTGTGAAAATGAGAGTGTTTTTTTTGTGTGTGTGTTATATTTGCATAGTTTGTATATATTATTAATGTTGTAAATACAAATATTTATATATCTAGAAAGGGTAGTCATAGAGAGGTAGGCATTTTTCTCAGGTCTCAAGAAGTTCTGAAATACACGAATGTGTGTGTGAGTGTAAGTGTGAAAATGAGAGTGTTTTTTTTGTGTGTGTGTTATATTTGCATAGTTTGTATATATTATTAATGTTGTAAATACAAATATTTATATATCTAGAAAGGGTAGTCATAGAGAGGTAGGCATTTTTCTCAGGTCTCAAGAAGTTCTGAAATACACGAACGTGTGTGTGAGTGTAAGTGTGAAAATGAGAGTGTTTTTTTTGTGTGTGTGTTATATTTGCATAGTTTGTATATATTATTAATGTTGTAAATACAAATATTTATATATCTAGAAAGGGTGGTCTTAGAGAGGTAGGCATTTTTCTCAGGTCTCAAGAAGTTCTGAAATACACAAATGTGTGTGTGAGTGTAAGTGTGAAAATGAGAGTGTTTTTTTTGTGTGTGTGTTATATTTGCATAGTTTGTATATATTATTAATGTTGTAAATACAAATATTTATATATCTAGAAAGGGTAGTCATAGAGAGGTAGGCATTTTTCTCAGGTCTCAAGAAGTTCTGAAATACACGAATGTGTGTGTGAGTGTAAGTGTGAAAATGAGAGTGTTTTTTTTGTCTGTGTTATATTTGCATAGTTTGTATATATTATTATTGTTCTAAATACAAATATTTATATATCTAGAAAGGGTGGTCCTAAAGAGGTAGGCATTTTTCAGAGGTCACAAGAAGGTCAGAAATACACAAATGCTTGTGTGGGTATAAGTGTGAATATGAGTGGGTTTTTTGTTTGTTTGTATGTGTGTGTGTTATATTTGCATAGTTTGTATGTATTATTAATGTTGTAAATACAAATATTTATATATCTAGAAAGGGTGGTCCTAAAGATGTAGGCATTTTTCAGAGGTCCCAAGAAGGTCAGAAATACACAAATGTGTGTGTGGGTGTATGTGTGAATATGAGTGTTTTGTGTGTGTGTGTGTGTGTGTGTGTGTGTGTTGTATTTGCATAGTTTGTTATTTATTATTAATGTTGTAAATACAAATATTTATATATCTAGAAAGGGTGGTCTTAGAGAGGTAGGCATTTTTCTCAGGTCTCAAGAAGTTCTGAAATACACAAATGTGTGTGTGAGTGTAAGTGTGAAAATGAGAGTGTTTTTTTTGTGTGTGTGTTATATTTGCATAGTTTGTATATATTAATAATGTTGTAAATAGACATATTTATATATCTAGAAAGGGTGGTCCTAGAGAGGTAGGCATTTTTCTCAGGTCTCAAGAAGTTCTGAAATACACAAATGTGTGTGTGAGTGTAAGTGTGAAAATGAGAGTGTTTTTTTTGTGTGTGTGTTATATTTGCATAGTTTGTATATATTAATAATGTTGTAAATAGACATATTTATATATCTAGAAAGGGTGGTCCTAAAGTGGTAGGCATTTTTCTCAGGTACCAAGAAAGTCAGAAATACACAAATGTGTGTGTGAGTGTAAGTGTGAAAATGAGAGTGTTTTTTTTTGTGTGTGTGTTATATTTGCATAGTTTGTATATGTTATTAATGTTGTAAATACAAATATTTATATATCTAGAAAGGGTGGTACGAAAGAGGTAGGCATTTTTCAGAGGTCCCAAGAAAGTCAGAAATACACAAATGTGTGTGTGAGTGTAAGTGTGAAAATGAGAGGGTTTTTTTTTTGTGTGTGTGTTATATTTGCATAGTTTGTATATATTATTAATGTTGTAAATACAAATATTTATATATCTAGAAAGGGTAGTCATAGAGAGGTAGGCCTTTTTCTCAGGTCTCAAGAAGTTCTGAAATACACGAATGTGTGTGTGAGTGTAAGTGTGAATATGAGAGTGTTTTTTTTGTGTGTGTGTTATATTTGCATAGTTTGTATATATTATTAATGTTGTAAATACAAATATTTATATATCTAGAAAGGGTAGTCATAGAGAGGTAGGCATTTTTCTCAGGTCTCAAGAAGTTCTGAAATACACGAATGTGTGTGTGAGTGTAAGTGTGAATATGAGAGTGTTTTTTTTTGTGTGTGTGTTATATTTGCATAGTTTGTATGTATTATTAATGTTGTAAATACAAATATTTATATGTCTAGAAAGGGTGGTCCTAAAGAGGTAGGCATTTTTCAGAGGTCCCAAGAAGGTCAGAAATACAGCAAATGTTTGTGTGGGTATAAGTGTGAATATGAGTGGGTTTTTTGTTTGTTTGTGTGTGTGTGTGTTATATTTGCATAGTTTGTATGTATTATTAATGTTGTAAATACAAATATTTATATATCTAGAAAGGGTGGTCCTAAAGAGGTAGGCATTTTTCAGAGGTCCCAAGAAGGTCAGAAATACACAAATGTGTGTGTGGGTGTATGTGTGTGTGTGTGTTGTATTTGCACAGTTTGTTATTTATTATTAATGTTGTAAATACAAATATTTATACAGTATATCTAGAAAGGGTGGTCCTAAAGAGGTAGGCCTTTTTCGAAGGTCCCAAGAAAGTCAGAAATACACGAATGTGTGTGTGAGTGTAAGTGTGAAAATGAGAGTGTTTTTTTGTTTGTGTTATATTTGCATAGTTTGTATATATTATTAATGTTGTAAATACAAATATTTATATATCTAGAAAGGGTGGTCATAGAGAGGTAGGCATTTTTCTCAGGTCTCAAGAAGTTCTGAAATACACAAATGTGTGTGTGAGTGTAAGTGTGAAAATGAGAGTGTTTTTTTTGTGTGTGTGTTATATTTGCATAGTTTGTATATATTAATAATGTTGTAAATAGACATATTTTTATATCTAGAAAGGGTGGTCCTAGAGAGGTAGGCATTTTTCTCAGATCTCAAGAAGATCAGAAATACACAAATGTGTGTGTGAGTGTAAGCGTGAATATGAGTGTGGTTTGTGTGTGTGTGTGTGTGTGTGTGTGTTATATTTGCATAGTTTGCATATATTATTATTGTTGTAAATACAAATATTTATATATCTAGAAAGGGTGGTCCTAAAGTGGTAGGCATTTTTCTCAGGTCCCAAGAAAGTCAGAAATACACGAATGTGTGTGTGTGTGTAAGTGTGAAAATGAGAGTGTTTTTTTTGTGTTTGTGTTATATTTGCATAGTTTGTATATATTATTAATGTTGTAAATACAAATATTTATATATCTAGAAAGGGTGGTCTTAGAGAGGTAGGCATTTTTCTCAGGTCTCAAGAAGTTCTGAAATACACAAATGTGTGTGTGAGTGTAAGTGTGAAAATGAGAGTGTTTTTTTTGTGTGTGTGTGTGTTATATTTGCATAGTTTGTATATATTATTAATGTTGTAAATACAAATATTTATACATCTAGAAAGGGTGGTCATAGAGAGGTAGGCATTTTTTTCAGGTCCCAAGAAAGTCAGAAATACACGAATGTGTGTGTGAGTGTAAGTGTGAAAATGAGAGTGTTTTTTTTTGTGTGTGTGTTATATTTGCATAGTTTGTATATATTATTAATGTTGTAAATACAAATATTTATACATCTAGAGAGGGTGGTCATAGAGAGGTAGGCATTTTTCTCAGGTCTCAAGAAGTTCTGAAATACACAAATGTGTGTGTGAGTGTAAGTGTGAAAATGAGAGTGGGTTTTTTGTGTGTGTGTTTGTGTGCGTGTGTGTGTGTGTGTGTGTGTGTACATGTGTGCTGGAAATGAGGTGGAGGGAACAAAGTGGAATGGAGATAGATAATGCATAACACGGCTAAATGGCACGCAGCATTTGGGCTTGACTACTGAGTGTGAAAAATTCCGTAGGAAAACAAAGGAACATGAAAGAAGAAAAGGGCGCTGCATGTGCTTGAAAATGACATGAAAACAAAATAAGTACGACTCCAAGGTGTGTCAAAAGATCGATTTTTCGGATGATTTGCGATTCTTATTTGGGTCTACTGAACATGTAGATGATCTACATATGCTGTACATATTTACTTGGGAAAAGAGAAGTACGGTATTTTCCGGACCATATGGCGCACCGGATTATAAGGTGCATTAAAGGAGTCATGTTTTTATACAATACATAACATGTAGTGGTGGTACTTTGGTAAAAATGTTGCATATATTATGTTTCTGACAGTTGTTTCTGGATGTGCCGTTTTGTGGGCGGTCTTATTTACGTGGCTGACCTTCAACAGCGTCTTCTCACCGTCATCTTTGTTGTAGCGGTGTAGCGTGCAAGGACGGGAGTGGAAGGAGTGTTCAAAAGATGGAGCTAACTGTTTTAAAGACATTCAGACTTTACTTCATTCAACAATGAGCAGCATCTCCTCATCCGGAAACAACAACAAGGCCCGTGAAAAACCGTCCGACCGGAACTCTAATAACTAAAGTTCCTTGGGTGAATAATGTGCACTCACCACACCGGTATGTTTTAGCGCTTTCATGGCGAGTTCACTGACAGATATAAGTAAGAAATTTACACTACTTTATATTAGAAATGGCGACAGCGGAGGATGAAGGTCCCATAACAAGAAGAGAGGGAAAAAGAAAAAGCTTATCGTTTACGTTGTCGACACGGACTACAAAGGCGGACGCGCGCAATTTTTCAGGACTTATGGAGACCCCAAATACACAGGTACCAGAAGGTAATAAACCTTATACACACACCATAATAACACTTATATGTATAAGCACAGTACAATCCATCAAGTGGTGTGGCTTCATAGCTTACCAAAGTCATACTATAACATTTTGAGAGATTTTTAAGCGCCGTGTGCAATGTTTTTCATTTTCAACGGAACATATAAAATGTCGGTGTTGTTTACTTGAGTCATATTGCGGTCTACACATATCTCTTATGTGTGACTGCCATCTACTGGTCACAATTATTACACCATGTACCCCAAAAAAAATAGCTTCGAGGCCGGTAGGCACAACCAAAATTATTCCGTACACGAGGGGCACCGGAATATAAGGCGCACTGCCGAGTTTTGAGAAAATGAAAGGACTTTAAGTGTGTCTTATAGTCCGAAAAATACGGTACTTGAATCGTTGCCTTATTTGGATGTGACTTTAATTAATGTTTGGGTGGAATTTTATTAAATAAAACCAGTTTTATTTTAAGTAATATGTTTTTACGGAGGAATACAGTTAATCATAGAATTGGCACACAATGTAATGAAAAAAGTATTGATTTTGATTGGCCAATAGATTTTGAATCAAATCATGCCCCCCCCCCACCCCAAGACTGGAATCGGACCAAATCGTGTGGTGCCCTTCCTGTCCGTTTTCAGGTGTGGTTTCCCCAAACTTGTAGGTGTGCCGCGTCATGATTTTTTTGATACGTGATTTTTTATTTATTTTTTTAGCAATTTTTAAGGTGGCGCTATAGAGACAATTTGAAGGTTTCACTTTCGGGAACCCCAAAATATAAAATTTCCCGCCATACCTGAGGCGTCTGCCAAGTTTGGGGACTTTTACTGAATGTTAAAGGCTTCAAAAAGACAGAGAAACCGGGACAACAATAATAATTATTATCATAAGGATAATACAAATGTCAGTTGTGCCCTTAGTAGGCTTGTCGAGTAAAACAATATTCAGTCAAAAATTGGAGGAGGTCCAGACTAAGGACAAGGAAAAAAACCTCATAGCCGTAGCAAACATAAACAAGTTACATAGAATGAACAAGACTTGCAACAGAAGGGAGGGAGTAGGAGCTACTGCTGTACAAACGCTGCTCAGCTCTTAGAAACTTCAGTTCCAAGGCTGTCTTAACAATTAACTTGACAATTAGCAATTAATTCTATATGTATATACAAGCGGTGTCCAAACTACAGCCCGGGGCCACCATGAATATTCCGGAACCTGCCGTGAAGGGTGTTTCCAAATTAATTTCAAACATCTGATTGCTGCAAATTTTTCACCCATATTGTGGACAGTGCGAATCAATCTGGTGAATGAACATGACTTAACCATTGAAAGCCAATTACATCACAGCATTTACTTTTAAGACCCAATCCAAACAACCTTCCCTACTTATGGCTCCCCAAAAAAAAAAAAAAAAAAAAAAATGCAGTCATCACACACGGTCTCACATAACACGACCTGCTAACGGAACTTTTTCGATATTATAGATAAATAAGTAAATTAAAAAAAAATAGAAATTGTGCCCATTTAAATCCAATGCAATGCATGATGGGAAAAATGCTTAAAATTTTTCTCCACACTTATCCATGTTTGTCGCATTTTAGCTGCTTATATTTCTGATGAGGAGGTCGCCAGGGAGTAAACAAGGTAGGAATAAAACTTTTACATCCTCTTAATAACCAAGAATATTTATTATTAATTATATATATATATTTTATTATATTAATATGTACACATATATACACTATATTGCCAAAAGTATTTGTCCACTTGCCTTGACTCACATAACCCATAGTGTTCAATATGATGTGGGTCCACCTTTGGCAACTATTACAGCTTCAAGTCTTCTGGGAGGGCTGTCCACAAGGTTGCCGAGTGTTTATAGGAATTTTCCACCGTTCTTCCAAAAGCGCATTGGTGTGGTCACAAAACTGATGTTGGTCAAGAAGGCTCCGTTCTAATTCACCCCAAAGGTGTTCTATCGGGTTCAGGTCAGGACTCTGTGCAGGCCAGTCAAGTTCATCCACACTAGACTCCGTCAACCATGTCTTTATGGACCTTGCTTTGTGCACTGGTACCCAGTCATGTAGGTAAAGAAAAGGGGCCCCGCTCCAAACTGTCCCAACATGGAATTGTCCAAATTGTTTTGGTATCCTGGAGCATTCAAAGTACCTTTCACTGGAACTAACTCCTAAAAACAAAGCCACACCATAATTCCTCCTCCACCAAATTTGACACTCGACACAGTGCATGAAATGTACCATTCTCCTGGCGACCTCCAAACCCGGACTTAAAACCAGAAGGTTTTATACAAAGCCCGTTTCCATAAGAGTTGGGAAATTGTGTTAGATGTAAATATAAACAGAATACAATGATTTGCAAATCCTTTTCAAGCCATATTCAGTTGAATATGCTACAAAGACAACATATTTCATGTTAAAACTCATAAAAAAAATTTTGGGAGCAAATAATCATTAACTTTAGAATTTGATGCCAGCAACACGTGACAAAGAAGTTGGGAAAGGTGGCAATAAATACTGATTAAGTCGAGGAATGCTCATCAAACACTTATTTGGAACATCCCACAGGTGTGCGGGCTAATTGGGAACAGGTGGGTGCCATGATTGGGTATGAAAGCAGCTTCCATGAAATGCTAAGTAATTCACAAACAAGGATGGGGTGACGGTCACCAATTTGTAAGCAAATTGTCGAACAGTTTTAGAACAACATTTCTCAACGAGCTATTGCAAGGAATTTAGGGATTTTACCATCTACGCTCCGTAAAATCATCAAAAGGTTCAAAGAATCTGGAGGAATCCCGGCACATAAGCGATGATATCACGGACCTTTGATCACTGCATCAAAAACCGACATCAGAGTGTAAAGGATATCACCACATGGGCTCAGGAACACTTCATAAAACCACTCTTAGTAACTACAGTTGGTCGCTACATCTGTAAGTGCAAGTTAAAACTGTACTATGCAAAGCGAAAACCATTTATCAACAACACCCGGGAACGCCGCCGGCTTGGCTGGGCCCGAGCTCATCTAAGATGGACTGATGCAAAGTGGAAAAGTGTTCTATGGTCTGACGAGTCCATATTTCAAGTTATGTTTGGAAACTGTGGACGTGGTGTCCTCCGGAACAAAGAGGAAAATAACCATCCGGATTGTTATAGGTGTAAAGTTGAAAAGCCAGCATGTGTGATGGTATGGGGGTGCATTAGTGCCCAAGGCATGGGTAACTTACACATCTGTGAAGGCACCATTAAAGCTGAAAGGTCCATACAGGTTTTGGAGCAACATATGTTGTCATCCGAGCAACATTATCATGGACGCCCCTGCTTATTTCAGCAAGACAATGCCAAGCCACTTGTTACAACAGCGTGGCTTCGTAAAAAAAAGAGTGCGGGTACTTTCCTGGTCCGCCTGCAGTCCAGACCTGTCTCCCATGGAAAATGTGTGGCGCATTATGAAGCGTAAACTACGACCCTGGACTTTTGAAGGACTGAAGCTCTACATAAAACAAGAATGGGAAAGAATTCCAATTTCAAAGCTTCAACAATTAGTTTCCTCAGTTCCCAAACGTTTATTAAGTGTTGTTCAAAGAAAAGGTGATGTAACACAGTGGTGAACATGCCCTTTCCCAACTACTTTGGCACCTGTTGCAGCCATGAAATTGTAAGTTCTCCAACAGTCCTGAAACTCTACATAAAACAAGAATGGGAAAGAATTCCACTTTCAATGCTTCAACAATTAGTTTCCTCAGTTCCCAAACGTTTATTGAGTGTTGTTCAAAGAAAAGGTGATGTAACACAGTGGTGAACATGCCCTTTCCCAACTACTTTGGCACCTGTTGCAGCCATGAAATTGTAAGTTCTCCAACAGTCCTGAAGCTCTACATAAAACAAGAATGGGAAAGAATTCCACTTTCAAAGCTTCAACAATTAGTTTCCTCAGTTCCCAAACGTTTATTGAGTGTTGTTCAAAGAAAAGGTGATGTAACACAGTGGTGAACATGCCCTTTCCCAACTACTTTGGCACCTATTGCAGCCATGAAATTCTAAGTTCTCCAACAGTCCTGAAGCTCTACATAAAACAAGAATGGGAAAGAATTCCACTTTCAAAGCTTCAACAATTATTTTCCTCAGTTCCCAAACGTTTATTGAGTGTTGTTCAAAGAAAAGGTGATGTAACACAGTGGTGAACATGCCCTTTCCCAAATACTTTGGCACCTGTTGCAGCCATGAAATTCTAAGTTCTCCAACAGTCCCGAAGCTCTACATAAAACAAGAATCGGAAAGAATTCCACTTTCAAAGCTTCAACAATTAGTTTCCTCAGTTCCCAAACGTTTATTGAGTGTTGTTCAAAGAAAAGGTGATGTAACACAGTGGTGAACATGCCCTTTCCCAACTACTTTGGCACCTGTTGCAGCCATGAAATTGTAAGTTCTCCAACAGTCCTGAAGCTCTACATAAAACAAGAATGGGAAATAATTCCACTTTCAAAGCTTCAACAATTAGTTTCCTCAGTTCCCAAACGTTTATTGAGTGTTGTTCAAAGAAAAGGTGATGTAACACAGTGGTGAACATGCCCTTTCCCAACTACTTTGGCACCTGTTGCAGCCATGGAATTGTAAGTGGTGAACATGCCCTTTCCCAACTACTTTGGCACCTGTTGCAGCCATGAAATTCTAAGTTCTCCAACAGTCCTGAAGCTCTACATAAAACAAGAATGGGAAATAATTCCACTTTCAAAGCTTCAACAATTAGTTTCCTCAGTTCCCAAACGTTTATTGAGTGTTGTTCAAAGAAAAGGTGATGTAACACAGTGGTGAACATGCCCTTTCCCAACTACTTTGGCACCTGTTGCAGCCATGGAATTGTAAGTGGTGAACATGCCCTTTCCCAACTACTTTGGCACCTGTTGCAGCCATGAAATTCTAAGTTCTCCAACAGTCCTGAAGCTCTACATAAAACAAGAATGGGAAATAATTCCACTTTCAAAGCTTCAACAATTAGTTTCCTCAGTTCCCAAACGTTTATTGAGTGTTGTTCAAAGAAAAGGTGATGTAACACAGTGGTGAACATGCCCTTTCCCAACTACTTTGGCACCTGTTGCAGCCATGGAATTGTAAGTGGTGAACATGCCCTTTCCCAACTACTTTGGCACCTGTTGCAGCCATGAAATTCTAAGTTCTCCAACAGTCCTGAAGCTCTACATAAAACAAGAATGGGAAAGAATTCCACTTTCAATGCTTCAACAATTAGTTTCCTCAGTTCCCAAACGTTTATTGAGTGTTGTTCAAAGAAAAGGTGATGTAACACAGTGGTGAACATGCCCTTTCCCAACTACTTTGGCACCTGTTGCAGCCATGGAATTGTAAGTGGTGAACATGCCCTTTCCCAACTACTTTGGCACCTGTTGCAGCCATGAAATTCTAAGTTCTCCAACAGTCCTGAAGCTCTACATAAAACAAGAATGGGAAAGAATTCCACTTTCAATGCTTCAACAATTAGTTTCCTCAGTTCCCAAACATTTATTGACTGTTGTTAAAAGAAAAGGTGATGTAACACAGTGGTGAACATGCCCTTTCCCAACTACTTTGGCACCTGTTGCAGCCATGAAATTGTAAGTTCTCCAACAGTCCTGAAGCTCTACATAAAACAAGAATGGGAAAGAATTCCACTTTCAAAGCTTCAACAATGAGTTTCCTCAGTTCCCAAACGTTTATTGAGTGTTGTTCAAAGAAAAGGTGATGTAACACAGTGGTGAACATGCCCTTTCCCAACTACTTTGGCACCTGTTGCAGCCATGAAATTGTAAGTTCTCCAAAAGTCCTGAAGCTCTACATAAAACAAGAATGGGAAAGAATTCCACTTTCAAAGCTTCAACAATTAGTTTCCTCAGTTCCCAAACGTTTATTGAGTGTTGTTCAAAGAAAAGGTGATGTAACACAGTGGTGAACATGCCCTTTCCCAACTACTTTGGCACCTGTTGCAGCCATGAAATTGTAAGTTCTCCAACAGTCCTGAAGCTCTACATAAAACAAGAATGGGAAAGAATTCCACTTTCAAAGCTTCAACAATTAGTTTCCTCAGTTCCCAAACGTTTATTGAGTGTTGTTAAAAGAAAAGGTGATGTAACACAGTGCTGAACATGCCCTTTCCCAACTACTTTGGCACCTGTTGCAGCCATGAAATTCTAAGTTCTCCAACAGTCCTGAAGCTCTACATAAAACAAGAATGGGAAAGAATTCCACTTTCAAAGCTTCAACAATTAGTTTCCTCAGTTCCCAAACGTTTATTGAGTGTTGTTAAAAGAAAAGGTGATGTAACACAGTGGTGAACATGCCCTTTCCCAACTACTTTGGCACGTGTTGCAGCCATGAAATTCTAAGTTCTCCAACAGTCCTGAAGCTCTACATAAAACAAGAATGGGAAAGAATTCCACTTTCAAAGCTTCAACAATTAGTTTCCTCAGTTCCCAAACGTTTATTGAGTGTTGTTCAAAGAAAAGGTGATGTAACAGTGGTGAACATGCCCTTTCCCAACTACTTTGGCACATGTTGCAGCCATGAAATTGTAAGTTCTCCAACAGTCCTGAAACTCTACATAAAACAAGAATGGGAAAGAATTCCACTTTCAAAGCTTCAACAATTAGTTTCCTCAGTTCCCAAACGTTTATTGAGTGTTGTTCAAAGAAAAGGTGATGTAACAGTGGTGAACATGCCCTTTCCCAACTACTTTGGCACATGTTGCAGCCATGAAATTGTAAGTTCTCCAACAGTCCTGAAACTCTACATAAAACAAGAATGGGAAAGAATTCCACTTTCAATGCTTCAACAATTAGTTTCCTCAGTTCCCAAACGTTTATTGAGTGTTGTTAAAAGAAAAGGTGATGTAACAGTGATGAACATGCCCTTTCCCAACTACTTTGGCACCTGTTGCAGCCATGAAATTGTAAGTTCTCCAACAGTCCTGAAGCTCTACATAAAACAAGAATGGGAAAGAATTCCACTTTCAAAGCTCCAACAATTAGTTTCCTCAGTTCCCAAACGTTTATTGAGTGTTGTTCAAAGAAAAGGTGATGTAACACAGTGGTGAACATGCCCTTTCCCAACTACTTTGGCACCTGTTGCAGCCATGGAATTGTAAGTGGTGAACATGCCCTTTCCCAACTACTTTGGCACCTGTTGCAGCCATGAAATTCTAAGTTCTCCAACAGTCCTGAAGCTCTACATAAAACAAGAATGGGAAAGAATTCCACTTTCAAAGCTTCAACAATGAGTTTCCTCAGTTCCCAAACGTTTATTGAGTGTTGTTAAAAGAAAAGGTGATGTAACACAGTGGTGAACATGCCCTTTCCCAACTACTTTGGCACGTGTTGCAGCCATGGAATTCTAAGTTCTCCATGCCGTATCACACACGCACGTGGCCTGGAGCGCGGTACCTGAGTAGGAGGAGGCGGGCGAGTCAGCGGTGGTAAGTCCACATGAATATGCAGGAGCGCACTCACCGCCGTGAATAAATCAGCGACGCCATAATTTAATTGCACATGTTTGGGGGAGGGGGGAACACGGGCGAGGATTAAAGAGAACGCAGGGGCAGGTTGACTCGGGTGTGGGAAAACCCGAGAGACGCGGGTTGAGCGCCGTTTTACCACAGCCACCCGCCATGTTGATTACCCTCAGACAAACAGTCGCTAAATAATAAGTTGGGCTCATTTCCATGAGAGCGGCAAAGTAGGCCGCCTGAACTCCGTAGCGTACAAACCCTGTTTCCATAGGAGTTGGGAAATTGTGTTTGATGTAAATATAAACAGAATACAATGATTTGCAAATCATTTTCAACCCATATTTAGTTGAATATGCTACAAAGACAACATATTTGATGTTCAAACTCATAAACTATATCTTTTTTTTGCTAATAATAATTAACTTAGAATTTCATGGCTGCAACACGTGCCAAAGTAGTTGGGAAAGGGCATGTTCACCACTGTGTTACATCACCTTTTCTTTTAACAACACTCAATAAACGTTTGGGAACTGAGGAAACTAATTGTTGAAGCTTTGAAAGTGGAATTCTTTCCCATTCTTGTTTTATGTAGAGCTTCAGGACTGTTGGAGAACTTACAATTACATGGCTGCAACAGGTGCCAAAGTAGTTGGGAAAGGGCATGTTCACCACTTACAATTCCATGGCTGCAACAGGTGCCAAAGTAGTTGGGAAAGGGCATGTTCACCACTGTGTTACATCACCTTTTCTTTGAACAACACTCAATAAATGTTTGGGAACTGAGGAAACTCATTGTTGAAGCTTTGAAAGTGGAATTCTTTCCCATTCTTGTTTTATGTAGAGCTTCAGGACTGTTGGAGAACTTAGAATTTCATGGCTGCAACAGGTGCCAAAGTAGTTGGGAAAGGGCATGTTCACCACTGTGTTACATCACCTTTTCTTTGAACAACACTCAATAAACGTTTGGGAACTGAGGAAACTAATTGTTGAAGCTTTGAAAGTGGAATTCTTTCCCATTCTTGTTTTATGTAGAGCTTCAGTCCTTCAACAGTCCGGGGTCTCTGCTGTCCTATTTTACGCTTCATAATGCACCACACATTTTCCATGGGAGACAGGTCTGGACTGCAGGCGGGCCAGGAAAGTACCCATACTTTTTTCTACGAAGCCACGCTGTTGTAACACTTAACTTGGCATTGTCTTTTGCTGAAATAAGCAGGGGCGTCCAAGATAACGTTGCTTGGATGACAAAATATGTTGTTCCAAAACCTGTATGTACCTTTCAGCATTAATGGTGCCTTCACAGATGTGTAAGTTACCCATGCCTTGGGCACTAATGCACCCCCATACCATCACACATGCTGGCTTTTACACTTTGCGCCTATAGCAATCCGAATGGTTATTTTCCTCTTTGGTCCAGATGACACAATGTCGAATATTTCCAAAAACAATTTGAAATGTGGACTCGTCAGACCCCAGAACACTTTTCCACTTTGCATCAGTCCATCTTAGATGATCTCGGGACCCAGAGAAGCCGGCGGCGTTTCTGGATGTTGTTGATAAATGGCTTTCACTTTGCATAGTAGAGCTTTAACTTGCACTTACAGATGTAGCGACCAACAGTAGTTACTGACAGTGGTTTTATGAAGTGTTCCTGAGCCCACGTGGTGATATCCCTTCGAGATTGATGTCGGTTTTTGATACAGTGCCGTCTGAGGGATGGAAGGTCACGGTCATTCAATGTTGGTTTCCGGCCATGCCGCTTACGTGGAGTGATTTCTCCACGTATAACAATCCTGATGGTTATTTTCCTCTTTGTTCCGGAAGACACCAAGTCCACAGTTTCCCAAATATAATTTGAAATGTGGACTCGTCAGACCACGGAACACTTTTCCACTTTGCATCAGTCCATCTAAGATGATCTCGGGACCCAGCGAAGCCAACGGCGTTCCTGGGTGTTGTTGATAAATGGGTTTTGGTTTGCATGGCAGAGTTTTAACTTGCACTTACAGATGTAGCGACCGACTGTAATTACTGAGAGTGATTTTATGAAGTGTGGGTTGCCCACATCTGAGGTCCTCTCCAAGGTTTCTCATAGTCAGCATTGTCACTGGCGTCCCACTGGATGTGAATTCTCCCTGCCCACTGGGTGTGAGTTTTCCTTGCCCTTTTGTGGGTTCTTCCGAGGATGTCGTAGTCGTAATGGTTTGTGCAGTCCTTTGAGACATTTGTGATTTGGGGCTATATAAATAAACATTGATTGATTGATTGATCGAAGTGTTCTTGAGCCCATGTGGTGATATCCTTTACACACTGATGGTGAAATCCTAAATTCCTTGCAACAGCTCGTTGAGAAATGTTCTAAAACTGTTCGACAATTTGCTTAGAAATTGGTGACCCTCGCCCCATCCGGTATAGCTCGGTTGGTAGAGCGGCCGTGCCAGCAACTTGAGGGTTGCAGGTTCGATTCCCGCTTCCGCCATCCTAGTCACTGCCGTTGTGTCCTTGGGCAAGACACTTGACCCACCTGCTCCCAGTGCCACCTACACTGGTTTAAATGTAACTTAGATATTGGGTTTCACTATGTAAAGCGCTTTGAGTCACTAGAGAAAAGCGCTATATAAATATAATTCACTTCACTTTGTTTGTGAATTACTTAGCATTTCATGGAAGCTGTTTTTATACCCAATCATGGCACCCACCTGTTCCCAATTAGCCCGCACACCTGTAGGAATGTTCCCAATAAGTGTTTGATGAGCATCCCTCATCTTTACCAGTATTTATTGCCACCTTTCCCAACTTCTTTGTCACGTGTTGCTGGCATCAAATACTAAAGTTCATGATTATTTGCATTTCCTCAGAAAATATGCCCAATCAAGGCATATTATTACCAGGCCAAAACAACGCGGCGGGCCAGATGTGGCCCCGGGGGCCTCGAGTTCGACACCAGCGCCGAAGCGTGTAAAACAGTGCCGCGTCGCCCCCCCCCCCTCCGCAGCTCATTTGCATATCCCGCCTTTCACTTAAAAGCCATGCAGCAACACCTCCAGCAAACACGCACATGCAACTTGTCTCATCAACCCTGAGGGCTCCTGCGCCTAAAACCCCCCACCCGGTATCTTGCCAGCCCCGAGATGCAAGATTTCAGGGAATTTGCCACCCGAAGGGAGTGGAGCGTGATTTCATCATCCCCCCCCCCCCCCCCCCCCCCCCCCCCAAAAAAAATATATTATTTCGACGCCGGAGGACAGTTTTCTGGATATTAGCCATCATTCCCGCCCGGAATTGCCAAGAAAAAGATAGCAAAGTTGTCGGTTTCCAATGAATTTAGAAATTCATTAGACTGAGTGGGGGGGGGGGTGATGATGTCACTTCTTGCAATTCTCCACCAGACCACTAGAGTGCAGTGTTTTCCTCGTACTCTTGTTGTCTGGCTACGAGCTTCCTTTGTGGAGTAGTCCGAATTTGTGCCCGAAACTGTGCCCAAGACCCAACCTCCGGGCTGTTGGCACAATTGATGATAACTATAGCAACGGCCTTTCAGCATGAGAGTTGTGTGAAAACTTACACATCGTCCTGTTGGAACACCCAACTGCACCCGAGACCCAACCTTCGGTCTGATGGTTTTAGGTTGTCCTGAAGAATTTGGAGGCCCAGTTGTAATAATAATACAAATAATAATAATAATTAAAGCTGCAAGCAGCGATGGACGGGATCGACTTTTGCTGGTGTTTCCTGCCTTAACCCATTCAACATATCTTTACCTGCACTTTACCTACCGTCCCTGCATCCTGGGGTCACACTGGTGCTTCTTTCTGTCACCCATACACGCTGGTGCTTCCTGCCATCACCCAGACAACATATTTTTACCTGCACTTTACCTACTTTCTCTGTATCCTGGAGTCAAACTGGTGCCTCACTCTTTCACCCATTCAACATATCTTTACCTGCACTTTACCTACCGTCCCTGCATCCTGGGGTCACACTGGTGCTTCTTTCTGTCACCCATACACGCAGGTGCTTCCTGCCATCACCCAGACAACATATTTTTACCTGCACCTTACCTACCTTCTCTGTTTCCTGGAGTCAAACTGGTGCCTCACTCTTTCACCCATTCAACATATCTTTACCTGCACTTTACCTACCGTCCCTGCATCCTGGGGTCACACTGGTGCTTCTTTCTGTCACCCATACACGCTGGTGCTTCCTGCCATCACCCAGACAACATATTTTTACCTGCACATTACCTACCTTCTCTGTATCCTGGAGTCAAACTGGTGCCTCACTCTTTCACCCATTCAAAATATCTTTACCTGCACTTTACCTACCGGCCCTGCATCCTGGGGTCACACTGGTGCTTCTTTCTGTCACCCATACACGCTGGTGCTTCCTGCCATCACCCAGACAACATATTTTTACCTGCACCTTACCTACCTTCTCTGTATCCTGGAGTCAAACTGGTGCCTCACTCTTTCACCCAGTTAACATATCTTTACCTGCACCTTACCTACCTTCTCTGTATCCTGGAGTCAAACTGGTGCCTCACTCTTTCACCCAGTTAACATATCTTTACCCGCACAGTACCTACCTTCTCTGCGTTGTGTGGTGACGCTGGTGCCTCCTGGTTTTAAGCGGCCATCTTGAGACGGCAGCAGCGCAACGGTTCTTTGAAGGCTCGCAAAATCAAAACCGGAGCAGTTAGAAAAACTGTTTCCTCAACTTTTAATCAGAAGGGTTCAATCTCACTCCTGTGGTAGTTTGAAGCCGACACAACAAACGCGCTCAAAGAAGATAATGTTTGGAAAAAGGTGACGGGTTTTTACAAAACTTTTGTTTTGAAGGGGTAATTGCCAACTTCCTGTTGATTTATGCTGAAGCATGTCATAAATGAAATGTAGGTCTAAGTGAGACCTACATAGAGGTTTTTGTTTCATGTCTCTACGACAATCCTAACGGAAGTTACAAGCAGTTTTGTCTGTGTGTTCTTCCTAGGAGCAGTTTAGTCTGTGTTTTATTCCTAGGGGGTGCTAGAGCGCAATTTTAAGTTTTGGGGTTTTTTTTTTTTTTATTAGATCGCAATTTTCAACAGTTGTGATGTGTGTGTCCAGTTTGGTGAGTTTTGAAGCATTTTAAGGGGGTCAAATTACAGCTCGAAGAGGCGGTGGTATAATAATAATAAAACCTTAGAAATACAATAGGGTCCTCTGTCCCAAAGGGACATTCGGTCCCTAAAAATAATAATAATAATAATAATAATACCACCACCACCATAATGAACGGTAGGTATAGTGTTCCTGGGATTAAAGGCCTCACCTTTCCTCCTCCAAAAATACCAAACGGCTCAATTTTTGTTTTGTCTGACCACAGAACTTTCCTCCAGAAGGTCTTAGCGTTGTCCATGTGGTGTCAGACGTCAGAAGTGGTAAAGGAATGGCTAAATCAGGCTAGAATTAAGGTTTTTGCCGGGAGAACGGAGAATTGAGTAGTTTGGCCACAATACCCAGAATAGGTAAGGCCTTTAATCCCAGGAACATCATGTCTACCGTCAAGCATGGTGGTGCTAGTATTGTGCTATGGGCCTGATTTGCTACCAATGGAACCGGTGCTTTACAGAGAGAAAATAGGACAAGGATTACCTCCAAATTATTCAGGACTACCTAAAACCATCAGCACTGGAGGTTGGGTCTCGGGCACAGTCGGGTGTTCCAACAGGACAATGACCCCACACACACGTCAAAAGTGGTAAAGGAATGGCTAAATCAGGCTAGAATTAAGGTTTTTGCCGGGAGAACGGAGAATTGAGCTGTTTGTCAACAACACCCAGAATAGGTAAGGCCTTTAATCCCAGGAACATCATGCCTACCGTCAAACATGGTGGTGGTAGTATTATGCTCTGGGCCTGTTTTTCCGCCAATGGAACTGGTGCTTTACAGAGAGTAAATAGGACAAGGATTACCTCCAAATTATTCAGGACTACCTAAAACCATCAGCACTGGAGGTTGGGTCTCGGGCGCAGTCGGGTGTTCCAACAGGACAATGACCCCAAACACACGTCAAAAGTGGTAAAGGAATGGCTAAATCAGGCTAGAATTAAGGTTTTTACCGGGAGAACGGAGAATTGAGCTGTTTATCCACAACACCCAGAATAGGTAAGGCCTTTAATCCCAGGAACATCATGCCTACCGTCAAGCATGGTGGTGGTAGTATTATGCTCTGGGCCTGTTTTGCCGCCAATGGAACCAGTGCTTTACAGAGCGAAAATAGGACAAGGATTACCTCCAAATTATTCAGGACTACCTAAAACCATCAGCACTGGAGGTTGGGTCTCGGGCACAGTCGGGTGTTCCAACAGGACAATGACCCCACACACACGTCAAAAGTGGTAAAGGAATGGCTAAATCAGGCTAGAATTAAGGTTTTTGCCGGGAGAACGGAGAATTGAGCTGTTTGTCAACAACACCCAGAATAGGTAAGGCCTTTAATCCCAGGAACATCATGCCTACCGTCAAACATGGTGGTGGTAGTATTATGCTCTGGGCCTGTTTTTCCGCCAATGGAACTGGTGCTTTACAGAGAGTAAATAGGACAAGGATTACCTCCAAATTATTCAGGACTACCTAAAACCATCAGCACTGGAGGTTGGGTCTCGGGCACAGTCGGGTGTTCCAACAGGACAATGACCCCCAAACACACGTCAAAAGTGGTAAAGGAATGGCTAAATCAGGCTAGAATTAAGGTTTTTGCCAGGAGAACGGAGAATTGAGGTTTTTTGCCACAACAGCCTGAATAGGTAAGGCCTTTAATCCCAGGAACATCATTCCTACCGTCAAGCATGGTGGTGGTAGTATTGTGCTATGGGCCTGATTTGCTACCAATGGAACTGCTGCTTTACAGAGAGTAAATAGGACAAGGATTACCTCCAAATTATTCAGGACTACCTAAAACCATCAGCACTGGAGGTTGGGTCTCGGGCGCAGTCGGGTGTTCCAACAGGACAATGACCCCCAAACACACGTCAAAAGTGGTAAAGGAATGGCTAAATCAGGCTAGTATTAAGGTTTTTGCCGGGAGAACGGAGAACCGAGCTGTTTGTCCACAACACCCAGAATAGGTAAGGCCTTTAATCCCAGGAACATCATGCCTACCGTCAAGCATGGTGGTGGTAATATTATGCTCTGGGCCTGTTTTTCCGCCAATGGAACTGGTGCTTTACAGAGAGTAAATAGGACAAGGATTACCTCTAAATTATTCAGGACTACCTAAAACCATCAGCACTGGAGGTTGGGTCTCGGGCACAGTCGGGTGTTCCAACAGGACAATGACCCCCACACACACGTCAAAAGTGGTAAAGGAATGGCTAAATCAGGCTAGAATTAACGTACGTACGTAAACGTCTGGACAATGCTGAAGAAACAAGTCCATGTCAGAAAACCAACCAGTTTTTTGTCAAATTGAGTGGTCAAAACATTCAAGCAGAAGCTTATTGCAGGGAAACTTGCCAAGGGCAAATATTAACGTTGCTGTATGAAAACTTTTGACCATGACTCTATATATTTTTATTTTTATTGTACTTAATAACTGATGGACTTATTCCAAAAAGGCGGAGAGCCAGTAATAAAAATGTCCGACAGAAAGGCAGGGATGGCGGCGAGGAGGCGGGAATGGCGAGCGAGCGGCGAGGCGTGGCGGCAGCAACGCCACAAACAAGATCAGGTGTGCGGATCGCACACCTGTACACGATTAACGTATCTCCTCTCGCTGTATAAAAGGGGAAAAGGAGCAGAGAACGGGGCTGGTGATGGTGCTGGAGCGAGAGCAACCCAAACGAGGAAGGAACGAGAGAGAGAGAGAGACGACAACACGAGAGGCAGACGCAGACAACGGGAAGGCTGAAAAGCAACACGTAAAAGTCTTTGGTTTATTGAATAATAAAAGAAGTCTACACCTGCTCAAAAGTAATGCCCTTCCTTGGTGGTGCCTGGAACCCGCAAGACGACGGATTGAGTCTTCCACAGCCACTTTGGCCACTATGTGTTAAATATTGCATTTACATCTATTTAATATGCACGGTCACACCCTAACCTCAACCCTCGGCTCCGACTCCTTTCTTTTGACTCCCTCTCCTCCCCCCCGATGGGCCGTAGTCCCTCCAGGACATTTATCAGTCTCGTTAGGAGCGAAAGCTCGGTTGGTGAGTCCGGCTCGGCCCGGGGGCGGCGGGGGTGGGGGCGTGTTTTGCAGCTACAATAAAACTCCCGCGGCTCGAGCCCATTCTGCGGCGTTTAGCCAAGGAAAAACCCTTCCGCTGGCTTTTGTCCGGTCCGGACTAATGGTCCCGAGGGGTTCCGCGCGGCGCCTCTTTGATGCGTCTGACGTGGCTCGTTAAGGAGCTGAAATTTACACCTGCCGCACGCATTCCTGCGGGGTCCCCCCTGCTGCGGGACTGGGGGTGTTTGTTGTGCGTGAATCCATCAATCAATCAATCAATCAATCAATGATTATTTATATAGCTACGAATCACGAGTGTCTCAAAGGGCTGCACGAGCCACAACGACATCCTCGGTTCAGATCCCACATCAGGGCAAGGAAAAACTCAACCCGGTAGGGTGACGATGAGAAACCTTGGAGAGGACTGCAGATGTGGGTGACCCCCCCCCCTCAAGGGGAGACTGGTGCAATGGACGTCGAGTGGGTCTAGCATAATAATGTGAAAGTCCAGTCCATAGTGGATCTAACATAATGGTGCCAGTCCAGTCCATAGTGGATGTAACTGTTAGATCCACTATGGACTGGGCTCTCATTGTTATGTTAGATCCACTATGGACTGGACTCTCTCACTATTATGTTAGATCCACTATGGACTGGACTCTCACTATTATGTTAGATCCACTATGGACTGGACTCTCACACTATTATGTTAGATCCACTATGGACTGGACTCTCACACTATTATGTTAGATCCACTATGGACTGGACTCTCACTATTATGTTAGATCCACTATGGACTGGACTCTCACTATTATGTTAGATCCACTATGGACTGGACTCTATTATGTTAGATCCACTATGGACTGGACTCTCACTAACATGTTAGATCCACTATGGACTGGACTCTCACTATTATGTTAGATCCACTATAGACTGGACTCTCACTATTATGTTAGATCCACTATGGACTGGACTCTCACACTATTATGTTAGATCCACTATGGACTGGACTTTCACTATTATGTTAGATCCACTATGGACTGGACTCTCACTATTATGTTAGATCCACTATGGACTGGACTCTCACTATTATGTTAGATCCACTATGGACTGGACTTTCACTATTATGTTAGATCCACTATGGACTGGACTCTCACTATTATGTTAGATCCACTATGGACTGGACTCTCACTATTATGTTAGATCCACTATGGACTGGACTCTCACTATTATGTTAGATCCACTATGGACTGGACTCTCACTATTATGTTAGATCCACTATGGACTGGACTCTCACTATTATGTTAGATCCACTATGGACTGGACTTTCACTATTATGTTAGATCCACTATGGACTGGACTCTCACTATTATGTTAGATCCACTATGGACTGGACTCTCACTATTATGTTGGATCCACTATGGACTGGACTCTCACTATTATGTTGGATCCACTATGGACTTGGGGTTTGGGCGGGGTGTCTCACCGCAGGGGGGTGTCTCTCCTCTTGGTTAATAAATGCAAACATTAGTTCCTGATGGCTCACTTAACCTCTCCATTTATGTATGACCACCACATCTCCATTCAGGTCGGAGCCATCGCTCAAACAGAAAAGGGCAGCTTTCATCCCGCCCGCCAAGAACGGCGCCCGAATTCGTCTAATTGTGACCCCCGAGTTGGTTCCGGCGTGTTAGCGGATTTTCCACTCCTTCTCCAAAGGAGGGCCGAGTTGGGGACATCTGTGGCGGGGTCAGGGGGGGGTCAGGGCGGCCCCCGCAGCTGCGTCCATCTGCCCCGCCAACCCTAGACCAAGGGTCACCAACGCGGTTGCCCGTAAGGACCAGATGAGTCGCCCGCTAAAAATAGCTCAAATGGCAGCACTTACCAGTGAGCTGCCTCTATTTTTTTTTTTAAATTGTATTTATTTACTAGCTTTGCTCGACATTTTTAATTCTAAGAGACACAAAACTCAAATAGAATTTGAAAATCCAAGAAAATATTTGGTTTTCACTTGTTTAAATAATTTTTTTTTACTTTGCTTCTTATAACTTTCAGAAAGATTTTAGAGAAAAAATACAACCTTAAAAATGATTTTTAGGATTTTTAAACACATATACATTTTTTACCTTTTAAATTCCTTCCTCTTCTTTCCTGACAATTTAAATCAATGTTCAAGTAAATTTTTAGTTTTTTTATTGTAAAGAATAATAAATACATTGTAATTTAATTCTAGATTTGAGTTTTTTATTTTATTTTTTATTATACTTAAAATTAAAAAATATATATTCTGGCAAATCTAAAAAAATCTGTAAAATAAAATTTAAATCTTATTTCAAAGGCTTTTGAATTTCTTTTAAAATTTTTCTTCTGGAAAATCTAGAAGAAATAATGATTTGTCTTTGTTAGAAATATAGCTTGGTCCAATTTGTTATATATTCTAACAAAGTGCAGATTGGATTTTAACCTATTTAAAACATGTCATCAAAATTCTAAAATTAATTTTAATCAGGAAAAATTACTAATGATGTTCCATAAATTATTTTTTTAAAAAAATTAAAAAAGATTAGAATTAGCTAGTTTTTCTTTTTTTTCGACGAAGAATATTTGTGAAATATTTCTTCAAACTTATTAAAATTCCAAAAATTTATTCTGGCAAATCTAGAAAATCTGTAGAATCAAATTTAAATCTTATTTCAAAGTCTTTTGAATTTCTTTTAAAATTTTTGTTCTGGAAAATCTGGAAGAAATAATGATTTGTCTTTGTTAGAAATATAGCTTGGTCCAATTTGTTATATATTCTAACAAAGTGCAGATTGGATTTTAACCTATTTAAAACATGTCATCAAAATTCTAAAATTAATTTTAATCAGGAAAAATTACTAATGATGTTCCATAAATTATTTTTTTAAAAAAATTAAAAAAGATTAGAATTAGCTAGTTTTTCTTTTTTTTCGACGAAGAATATTTGTGAAATATTTCTTCAAACTTATTAAAATTCCAAAAATTTATTCTGGCAAATCTAGAAAATCTGTAGAATCAAATTTAAATCTTATTTCAAAGTCTTTTGAATTTCTTTTAAAATTTTTGTTCTGGAAAATCTGGAAGAAATAATGATTTGTCTTTGTTAGAAATATAGCTTGGTCCAATTTGTTATATATTCTAACAAAGTGCAGATTGGATTTTAACCTATTTTAAACATGTCATCAAAATTCTACAAAAATAATCTCAATCAGGAAAAATTAATAATGATGTTCCATAAATTATTTTTTTAATTATTTATTATACTTAAAATTAAAAAAAATATATTCTGGCAAATCTAAAAAAAATCTGTAAAATAAAATTAAAATCTTATTTCAAAGGCTTTTGAATTTCTTTTGAAATTTTTCTTCTGGAAAATCTAGAAGAAATAATGATTTGTCTTTGTTAGAAATATAGCTTGGTCCAATTTGTTATATATTCTAACAAAGTGCAGATTAGATTTTAACCTATTTAAAACATGTCATCAAAATTCTAAAAAAAAATAATCTTAATCAGGAAAAATTAATAATGATGTTCCATAAATTATTTTTTTAATTATTTATTATACTTAAAATTAAAAAAAATATATTCTGGCAAATCTAAAAAAAATCTGTAAAATAATATTAAAATCTTATTTCAAAGGCTTTTGAATTTCTTTTAAAATTTTTGTTCTGGAAAATCTGGAAGAAATAATCATTTGTCTTTGTTAGAAATATAGCTTGGTCCAATTTGTTATATATTCTAACAAAGTGCAGATTGGATTTTAACCTATTTAAAACATGTCATCAAAATTCTAAAATTCATCTTAATCAGGAAAAATGACTAATGATGTTCCATAAATTATTTTTTAAATTTTTTCCAAAAGATTCGAATTAGCTAGTTTTTCTCTTCATTTTTTTCGGTTGAATTTTGAATTTTAAAGAGTCGAAATTGTAGATAAACTATGTTTCAAAATGTCATTGTTTTTTCCTGTTTCTCCTCTTTTAAACCCTTCAATTAAGTGTTTTTTTCCTTCATTTATTCTCTACAAAAAAACTTCCGTAAAAGGAAAAAAAATGTATGACGGAAATACCCATTTATATATATATATATATATATATTTATTTATGAAAGGTAAATTGAGCAAATTGGCTATTTCTGGCCATTTATTGAAGTGTGTATCAAACTGGTAGCCCTTGGCATTAATCAGTACCCAAGAAGTAGCTCTTGGTTTCAAAAAGGTTGCTGACCCCCGGTCTAGACCCACCACTAAACGCCTCTAATGGTGTGTCTTTCAGTCTAATTAGGAGCCCCTAACGAGCTTAATAGGGAAAGCCCCCCCCCCCCCCCCCCCCCCATTATCTCAGCCCCAAGCTGCACAGCCTGACTTGCCGGTTTTTTGTACAATCAAAAGGATATCAAGAAGGATCTAGGACACACACATAAAAGCAAGACTTTGAAGACGCCTTCCTAATCCACCCCCAACACTTGTCTTCACCCTCCACTCCCAGATATGTGCATAAAGTTTTCGTTTTTTTTTTTTTTTCTATGAAAACTCTACGGCACTGCCTTCCCTCCTTAGTTACTTTCCCATGCCATCCTATGGAGCATTCGAAGTTCCTTTCACTGGAACTAAAAGGTGTTTTATCGGGGTCAAGTCAGGACTCTGTGCAGGCCAGTCAAGTTCATCCACACCAGACTCCGTCATCCATGTCTTTAAGGACCTTGCTTTGTGCACAGTCATGTTGGAAGAGGAAAGGGCCCTGCTCCAAATTGTCCAAGAGGTTTTGCTATCCTGGGTTTTTCAAAGTTCCTTTCACAGTAACTAACTCGTAAAAACAACCCCAAACCATGATTCCTCCTTCACCAAATTTCACACTCGGAACAATGCAGTTCGAAATGTGCCATTGTAATTCATCACACAGGTGTTATATCAGGTTCAGGTCAGGACTCTGTGCAGTCCAGTCAAGTTCATCCACACCAGACTCCGTCATCCATGTCTTTAAGGACCTTGCTTTGTGCAGAGTCATGTTGAAAGAGGAAAGGGCCCCGCTCCAAATTGTCCAAGAGGTTTTGCTATCCTGGGGCATTCAAAGTTCCTTTCACTGTAACTAACTCGTAAAAACAACCTCACACCATGATTCCTCCTCCACCAAATTTCACACTCGGAACAATGCAGTTCGAAATGTGCCGTTGTAATTCATCACACAGGTGTTATATCAGGTTCAGGTCAGGACTCTGTGCAGGCCAGTCAAGTTAATCCACACCAGTCTCCGTCATCCATGTCTTTAAGGACCTTGCTTTGTGCACTGGTGCAGAGTCATGTTGGAAGAGGAAGGGGCCCCGCTCCAAATTGTCCAAGAGGTTTTGGTATCCCTGGGCATTCAAAGTTCCTTTCACTGTAACTAACTCGTAAAAACAACCCCACACCATGATTCCTCCTCCACCAAATTTCACACTCGGAACAAAGCAGTTCGAAATGTGTCGTTGTAATTCATCACACAGGTGTTATATCAGGTTCAGGTCAGGACTCTGTGCAGGCCAGTCAAGTTCATCCACACCAGACTCCGTCATCCATGTCTTTATGGACCTTGCTTTGTGCACTGGTGCAGAGTCATGTTGGAAAGGGAAGGGGCCCCGCTCCAAACTGTCCAAGAGGTTTTGGGTTCCTGGGGCATTCAAAGTTCCTTTCACTGTAACTAACTCGTAAAAACAACCTCACACCATGATTCCTCCTCCACCAAACTTCACACTCGGAACAAAGCAGTTCGAAATGTGTCGTTGTAATTCATCACACAGGTGTTGTATCAGGTTCAGGTCAGGACTCTGTGCAGGCCAGTCAAGTTCATCCACATCAGACTCCGTCATCCATGTCTTCATGGACCTTGCTTTGTGCACTGGTGCAGAGTCATGTTGGAAGAGGAAGGGGCCCCGCTCCAAATTGTCCAAGAGGTTTTGGTATCCTGGGGCATTCAAAGTTCCTTTCACAGTAACTAACTCGTAAAAACAACCCCAAACCATGATTCCTCCTCCACCAAATTTCACACTCGGAACAATGCAGTTCGAAATGTGCCATTGTAATTCATCCCACAGGTGTTATATCAGGTTCAGGTCAGGACTCTGTGCAGGCCAGTCAAGTTCATCCACATCAGACTCCGTCATCCATGTCTTTATTGACCTTGCTTTGTGCACTGGTGCAGAGTCATGTTGGAAAGGGAAGGGGCCCCGCTCCAAACTGTCCAAGAGGTTTTGGGTTCCTGGGGCATTCAAAGTTCCTTTCACTGTAACTAACTCGTAAAAACAACCTCACACCATGATTCCTCCTCCACCAAACTTCACACTCGGAACAAAGCAGTTCGAAATGTGTCGTTGTAATTCATCACACAGGTGTTGTATCAGGTTCAGGTCAGGACTCTGTGCAGGCCAGTCAAGTTCATCCACATCAGACTCCGTCATCCATGTCTTCATGGACCTTGCTTTGTGCACTGGTGCAGAGTCATGTTGGAAGAGGAAGGGGCCCCGCTCCAAATTGTCCAAGAGGTTTTGGTATCCTGGGGCATTCAAAGTTCCTTTCACAGTAACTAACTCGTAAAAACAACCCCAAACCATGATTCCTCCTTCACCAAATTTCACACTCGGAACAATGCAGTTCGAAATGTGCCGTTGTAATTCACCACACAGGTGTTATATCAGGTTCAGGTCAGGACTCTGTGCAGGCCAGTCAAGTTCATCCACATCAGACTCCGTCATCCATGTCTTTATGGACCTTGCTTTGTGCACAGTCATGTTGGAAGAGGAAGGGGCCCTGCTCCAAATTGTCCAAGAGGTTTTGGTATCCTGGAGCATTCAAAGTTCCTTTCACAGTAACTAACTCATAAAAAAAAAACCCAAACTATGATTCCTCCTTCACCAAATTTCACACTCGGAACAATGCAGTTCGAAATGTGCCGTTGTAATTCACCACACAGGTGTTATATCAGGTTCAGGTCAGGACTCTGTGCAGGCCAGTCAAGTTTATCCACATCAGACTCCGTCATCCATGTCTTCATGGACCTTGCTTTGTGCACAGTCATGTTGGAAAGGGAAGGGGCCCCGCTCCAAACTGTCCAAGAGGTTTTGGGTTCCTGGGGCATTCAAAGTTCCTTTCACTGTAACTAACTCGTAAAAACAACCCCACACCATGATTCCTCCTCCACCAAATTTCACACTCGGAACAATGCAGTTCGAAATGTGCCGTTATAATTCATCACACAGGTGTTATATCAGGTTCAGGTCAGGACTCTGTGCAGGCCAGTCAAGTTCATCCACACCAGACTCCTTCACCCATGTCTTTATGGACCTTGCTTTGTGCACTGGTGCACAGTCATGTCGGAAGAGGAAGGGGCCCCGCTCCAAACTGTCCAAGAGGTTTTGGTATCATGGAGCATTCAAAGTTCCTTTCAGTGTGTGGAGAGGCGGAGCCGGCGAACGAGCGGCGAGGCGGGGCGTGCCGGAAGCGACGCTACAAGCAAGATCAGGTGCGTGGCTTGCACACCGGGACACAATTAACATTTATCCTCACGATGTATAAAAGGGGAGAAGGAGGAGAGATCGAGGCAGAAGGAGGAAGAGAACCCGCAGCAGTACCTGAAGAGCGAGAGCAACACAGAGCAAGCCGAAGACAGCGACGACTGGGGCGACCGAGGAGCGAGCAGTGGAGTAGGAACTGAAAAGCGACCCGACCGCAGACAAACTATATTGAAAAATAAAGCAAGTCAAACCTGCTCGAAAGCAATGTCCTTCCTTGGTGGTCCTGGGAACCCGCACGACTAACTCCTACATACAACCCCACACCATGATTCCTCCTCCACCAAATTCCATACTCAGCACAATGCGGTCCGGAATGTGCCGATCCAAAAGCGCATCGGGGAGGTCACACACTGATGTTGGTCGACAATGCTCCGTTCTAATTCATCCCAAAGGTTCAAGTCAGGACTCTGTGCAGGCCAGTCAAGTTCATCCACACCAGACTCCGTCATCCATGTCTTTAAGGACCTTGCTTTGTGCACTGGTTCACAGTCATGTTGGAAGAGGAAGGGGCCCCGCTCCAAACTGTCCAAGAGGTTTTGGTATCCTGGAGCATTTTACTTTACGGAAAAAATATCGAGATATATATTGTATATCGACATTCAGAAACACAACCGAAAATTGTAGGCTACTTCATGCGACGAAGCCGGCCTACTTCACCACAGTCTGTAGTCTGGGGGAAACACTGTAATTCACCCCAAAAGTGTTCAATCGGGTTCAGGTCAGGACTCTGTGCAGGCCAGTCAAGTTCATCTACACCAGACTCTGTCATTCATGGCTTTATGGACCTTGCTTTGTTCAGTGGTGCACAGCTATGTTGGAAGAGGAAGTGGGCTGCTCCAAACTGTATCCCACGAGGTTGGGAGCATGGAATTCTCCAAAAATATTTTGGTATCCTGGAGCATTCAAAGTTCCGTTCACTGGAACTAAGGGGCCGAGCTCAGCTCCTGAAAAACAACCCCACACCATGATTCCTCCGCTGACCCCTTCTCTGTCAGTTTACGTGGCCGACCACTTGGTGGTTGAGTTGCTGTTGTTCCCAAAAATCTTCCCTTTTCTTATGATAAAGTTGACTTTGGAATACTTAGGAGCGAGGAAATTTCACGACTGGATTTGTTGCACAGGTGGCATCCTATGACGGTTCCATGCTGGAAATCACTGAGAGCGGCCCCCTTTTCACAAATGTTTGTAGAAACAGTCTCTATGCCTAAGTGCTTGATTAGAACACCTGATTCTCATCTTTTGGAAGGGTGGCCAAATACTTTTGGCAATATAGTGTAGCAAGGTGTGGCTTTTAGGAGTGAAACGATTCGTTTGAACCCTCTTTGCATTTCTGTGAACGGTGAAAAGTTCCTCAAATATTGACTGTTTGGGTTTATATCAGTGTGGCAGACAGGGTTATTATCATGGGTGAAATTCACTTTATCCCTAAATAACAGGACGTGTGTCTTGAATGTTGAGATGCACCAAGTACTGAACTTTTGTCTCACATGGATTTGGAGTTCGCTTGACTCTATGAGGAAATCCAGGTTTTTAAGACGCCACCCACCCCCCTCTGGCCGACCCCAGAACGCAAAGCCCCAAAAAAAAAATAAAGGCATGGACTCTGGCGGAACGAAGCGTTTTTGGCCCACTCCTGGCATGGGTTGGGCCCCGCAGAGACCCTGAATATGGAACAGCTATTCTATCTAATGAGGCAGACTTCATGGTTGCCTCCATAAAACTTTGTCAGCCTTCTGTTCTCTGGCAGCAACAAAAGCTTTTGAATTTTTAAAAGTCCCACTCTTGGTTTCAGTTTCTCTCTCGGTGACACACAAAACTGTAAAAAAAGATGAAGCAAAGGCAGACTTTTTTTTTTTTTTTTTTTTACCCGGCGTTGCGCGATGCTACACAAGTGTGGCAAATAGGGCGCTTAGACGGGAGTGGGGGTGTGGGGGGGTTGGGCGGGGGGGGGGGGGGTTGGGGGGGGCTCTGCGGGGAGATCTTTGATGACATGGCTTGGAGTTCCTTGATGTAGACCACTGGTCCCCAACTTTTTTGTAGCTGCGGTCCGCTCAACGCTTGAAAATTTGTCCCACGGACCGGTGGGGGGTTGGGGGGTTGGGCGGGGGGGGGGACTGTATCCCTGCAGACTGTATTGATCTATATTGATGTATAATGTGTTTTTATGTGGATTTAATAATAATAAAAATAAAAAATAAAAATATATCTATTTCCTGGGTGACCCGGTACCAATCGGTCCGGTGGTTGGGAACACTGATCTGCATCATTTGTTTTTTTTTGTTATGAAAAAGGGAGGTTTTTTTGGGGTTGGTGCACTAATTGTAAGTGTATCTTGTGTTTTTTATGTTGATTTAATAATTAAAACATTTATAAAATTTATTTATTTATTTTTTTTTTTCCTGTGCGGCCCGGTACCAATCGGTCCGGTGGTTGGGGACCACTTGTCTACATCATTTTTTTTTTTGTCATGAAAAGGGGAGTTTTTTGGGGTTGGTGCACTAATTTTAAGTGTATCTTGTGTTTTTTATGTTGATTTAATAATAATTAAAAAAAAAAAAGACAATTTTTTATTTTTTTTTTATTTCCTGTGCGGCCCGGTACCAATCGGTCTGGTGGTTGGGGACCACTTGTCTACATCATTTATTTATTTTTTGGTCATGAAAAAGGGAGTTTTTTTTGGGGTTGGTGCACTAATTTTAAGTGTATCTTGTGTTTTTTTATGTTGATTTAATAATTAAAACATTTATAAAAAATTTTTTTTTTTTTTTTTTTTCCAGTGCGGCCCGGTACCAATCGGTCCAGTGGTTGGGGACAACTGGTCTACATTTTTTTTTTTTTTTGTAATGAAAAAGGAAGTTTTTTTGGGTTGGTGCACTAATTTTAAGTGTATCTTGTGTTTTTTATGTTGATTTAATAATAATTTTAAAAAAAAAGATAATTTTTTATTTTTTTTTTATTTCCTGTGCGGCCCGGTACCAATCGGTCTGGTGGTTGGGGACCACTTGTCTACATCATTTATTTATTTTTTGGTCATGAAAAAGGGAGTTTTTTTTGGGGTTGGTGCACTAATTTTAAGTGTATCTTGTGTTTTTTATGTTGATTTAATAAATTAAAAAATGTATAACTTTTTTTTTTTTTTTTTCCTGTGCGGCCCGGTACCAATCGGTCCGGTGGTTGGGGGCCACTGGTATACTTAATTTTTTTTTTTTTTTTTGTCATGAAAAAGGGAGTTTTTTGGGGTTGGTGCACTAATTTTAAGTGTATCTTGTGCTCTTTATGTTGATTTAATAAATTAAAAAATAATAATAATTTTTTTTTATTTTTTATTTCCTGTGCGGCCCGGTACCAATCGGTCTGGTGGTTGGGGACCACTTGTCTATATCATTTATTTATCTTTTGGTCATGAAAAAGGGAGTTTTTTTTGGGTTGGTGCACTAATTGTAAGTGTATCTTGTGTTTTTTATGTTGATTTAATAAATTAAAAAATTTATAACTTTTTTTTTTTTTTTCCTGTGCGGCCCGGTACCAATCGGTCCGGTGGTTGGGGGCCACTGGTATACTTAATTTTTTTTTTTTTTTGTCATGAAAAAAGGAGTTTTTTTGGGTTGGTGCACTAATTGTAAGTGTATCTTGTGTTTTTTTATGTTGATTTAATAATCAAAAAAAATAAGAATAATTAAAAAAAAAAATGTATTTCCTGTGCGGCCCGGTACCAATCGGTCCGGTGGTTGGGGACCACTGCTCTACATCATTTTTTTTTCTTTGTCATGAAAAAGGGAGTTTTTTTGGGTTGGTGCACTAATTAAAAGTGTATCTTGTGTTTTTATGTTGATTTAATAATTAAAAAAAATAATAATAATTTTTTTTTTTCTTTTAATTTCCTGTGCGCCCCGGTACCAATCGGTGGTTGGGCACCACTGGTCTACATCTTATCTTTTGTCATGAAAAAGGGAGTTTTTTGGGTTCGTGCACCAATTGTAAGTGTATCTTGTGTTTTTTATGTTGATTTAATAATTAAAAAAAATAATAATAATTTTTTTTTCTTTTTTTCTTTGCGACCCGGTACCAATCGGTCCGGTGGTTGGGGACCACTTGTCCACATCATTTATTTTTTTTGTCATGAAAAAGGGAGTTTTTTTTAGGTTGGTGCACTATTTATAAGTGTACATTGTGTTTTTTATGTTGATTTATTTTTAAAAAAATAAGAAAATAATTCTGCGGCCCGGTACCATCGAGCCGCGGCCCGGTTGTTGGGGAGCACTGATGTAGACTACATTGGGTTCTACTACGTCCAGAGTCTGCAAGGACTTCATTCCTCCATTTAGGTTCTAAACTGCAAATATATTGGGGCTTTTTTAACAATAGACACTTTATTTTATGTGGGAATACTCAGAATTCCTGGTTTTCAACTGACATTGAACGGGCCATTTTTCAAACATGCACAACTCCCACATTTCTCACCACCTTCCACACCCACACACTCCACTCACCTCAGACAAGCAAACTACCAAACATTCCCAAGAATCACTAGAATTCCGTATTTTCACCTCCATCCATTGTCTATTGTTGGGTTGCTGGAGCCTATCTCAGCTGCATTCGGGCGGAAGGCGGGTTACACCCTGGACAAGTCGCCTCCATATCACAGGGCCAACACAAATAGACGGACAACATTCACACACTCGGGACCATTTAGTGTCGCCAATCATATATATATATATATATATATATATATATATATATATATATATATATATATATATATATATATATATATATATATATATATATATATATATATATATATATATATATATATATATATATATATATATATATATATATATATATATCCATCCATTTTCTACCGCCCATTCCCCTCCGGGGTCGCGGGGGGCGCTGGCGCCTATCTCAGCTACAATCGGGCGGAAGGCGGGGTACACCCTGGACAAGTCGTGTATATATATATATATATATATATATATATATACATACATATATATATATACATATATATACTGTATATATACATATACATACATACATACTGTATATACATATGCATATATACATACATATATACATACATACATATATACATATATTTATATACATATATACATACAGCTGTACATGCATGTATACATACACACATGTATACATACATACATACATATAGACACATACATATATACATACATACATATATATACTATTCTCCAGAAATCCTATCTTTGTCCAGATGATGTCAGATGAAACAAAAATTTAGCTTTTTGGCCACAAAACCCAGCATTATGTTTGGAGGAGAAAAAGTGAGGCCTTTGCTCCCAGGAACACCAGACCTACTGTCAAGCATGGTGGTGGTAGTATTATGCTCTGGGCCTGTTTGGCTGCCAATGGAACTCGTGCTTTACAGAGAGTAAACGGGACAATGAAAAAATTCTTCAGGACAAGCTAAAATCATCAGCCCGGAGGTTGGGTCTCGGGCACAGTTGGGTGTTCCAACATGACAATGACCCCCAAACACCCGTCAAAGGTGGTAAAGGAATGGCTAAATCAGGCTAGAACGAAGGTTTTAGAATGGCCTTCCCAAAGTCCTGACTGAAGAAACAAGTCGAACCAATTTAGCTGAACTGCACCAATTTTGTCAAGAGGAGTGGTCAAAAAAATTCAAGCAGAAGCTTGTGGACGGGCTACCAAATGGGCCTTATTGCCGTGAAACTTGCCGAGGGACATGTAAGCAAATATTATATAATATTTCCTCGATTAATCCGAGCGAGTGTGCAGGGTTAAGTATTGTTCAAGAATGAAAAAAAAAAAAAAATAGCAACCTCGTCTGGGGAGGAAAAACGTGCATTTTGTGCGGGGGGGAAAACAAGATCAGAAGGCGCTTTCTCGGTATGTGCCGCCCAGTAAAGATCTTCCTCAAGGGCTTCTTTTTGGTGAGCACATTGTCACCTCATTAGCCCTCGCATCGCCTGCATGAGCAAACAAGACTGAGCTGATGAAATATTGATTACCTCCAGAGTGAGCCCCCTCCGTTGTTTGTGACGTCGGGCGTATTTTTTGAACGCAGCCTAGTTACCCGTCTTCCGCGGCTGTTTATTCCCCGGGGAATCCGACGCGCTTCCCCTTTCAAAGTCCCGGCGAGGATGCACACAGCACCAGCTTGTTTGTGCCGGCATCATGAGAATGGGGTTGCGCCTTTTTTATTTATTTTTTGCATTGTATTATACGATGTCGCCACGTTCAAAGGGAATGCTAAAGTGTTGTTTATGGAGGGTGAATCCATAAGCGGAAGGGCTTTATTAGCCCCCTTCTCCCCCCACCCCCACGCCAGCTGGACTTGCCTTACCTGCCCGGTCCTCTTTAGTCCCGAACAACACGTTGCAGTGCTTAGCACGGCGGGGACCGGGGCCGGGGAAAAGTAGAGGTACGGGATAAGGTAAGACGGGGTGAGGAGTGGGAAGAATCCATAAACGGAAGGGCTTTATTAGCCCCCTTCTCCCCCCACCCCCACGCCAGCTGGACTTGCCTTACCTGCCCGGTCCTCTTAAGTCCCGAACAACACGGTGCAGTGCTTAGCACGGTGGGGACCGGGTTCCGGGAAAAGTAGAGGTACGGGATAAGGTAAGACGGAGTGAGGAGTGGGAAGAATCCATAAACGGAAGGGCTTTATTAGCCCCCTTCTCCCCCCACCCCCACGCCAGCTGGACTTGCCTTACCTGCCCGGTCCTCTTAAGTCCCGAACAACACGTTGCAGTGCTTAGCACGGCGGGGACCGGGGCCGGGGAAAAGTAGAGGTACGGGATAAGGTAAGACGGGGTGAGGAGTGGGAAGAATCCATAAACGGAAGGGCTTTATTAGCCCCCTTCTCCCCCCACCCCCACGCCAGCTGGACTTGCCTTACCTGCCCGGTCCTCTTAAGTCCCGAACAACACGGTGCAGTGCTTAGCACGGTGGGGACCGGGTTCCGGGAAAAGTAGAGGTACGGGATAAGGTAAGACGGAGTGAGGAGTGGGAAGAATCCATAAACGGAAGGGCTTTATTAGCCCCCTTCTCCCCCCACCCCCACGCCAGCTGGACTTGCCTTACCTGCCCGGTCCTCTTAAGTCCCGAACAACACGTTGCAGTGCTTAGCACGGCGGGGACCGGGGCCGGGGAAAAGTAGAGGTACGGGATAAGGTAAGACGGGGTGAGGAGTGGGAAGAATCCATAAACAGAAGGGCTTTACTATCCCCCCCCCCCCATCCACCCGCCCCCACGCCAGCTGGACTTGCCTTACCTGCCCGGTCCTCTTAAGTCCCGAACAACACGGTGCAGTGCTTAGCACGGCGGGGACCGGGTTCCGGAGAAAAGTAGAGGTACGGGATAAGGTGAGACGGAGTGAGGAGTGGGAAGAATCCATAAACGGAAGGGCTTTATTAGCGCCCTTCTCCCCCCACCCCCACGCCAGCTGGACTTGCCTTACCTGCCCGGTCCTCTTAAGTCCCGAACAACACGTTGCAGTGCTTAGCACGGCGGGGACCGGGTTCAGGAGAAAAGTAGAGGTACGGGGTCAGGTAAGACGGAGTGAGGAGTGGGAAGAATCCATAAACGGAAGGGCTTTATTAGCCCCCTTCTCCCCCCACCCCCACGCCAGCTGGACTTGCCTTACTTGCTCAGTCCTCTTAAGTCCCGAACAACACATTGCAGTGCTTAGCACGGCGGGGACCGGGTTCAGGAGAAAAGTAGAGGTACGGGATAAGGTAGGACGGAGTGAGGAGTGGGAAGAATCCATAAACGGAAGGGCTTTACTATCCCCCTTCTCCCCCCCTCTCACGCCAGCTGGACTTGCCTTACCTGCCCGGTCCTCTTAAGTCCTGAACAACACATTGCAGTGCTTAGCACGGCGGAGACCAGGGGCCGGGGAAAAGTAGAGGTACGGGATAAGGTAAGACGGGGTGAGGAGTGGGAAGAATCCATAAACGGAAGGGCTTTACTATCCCCCTTCTCCCCCCCTCTCACGCCAGCTGGACTTGCCTTACCTGCCCGGTCCTCTTTAGTCCCGAACAACACGTTGCAGTGCTTAGCACGGCGGGGACCGGGTTCAGGAGAAAAGTAGAGGTACGGGGTAAGGTAAGACGGAGTGAGGAGTGGGAAGAATTCATAAACGGAAGGGCTTTACTATCCCCCTTCTCCCCCCCTCACGCCAGCTGGACTTGCCTTACCTGCCCGGTCCTCTTTAGTCCCGAACAACACGTTGCAGTGCTTAGCACGGCGGGGACCGGGTTCAGGAGAAAAGTAGAGGTACGGGGTAAAGTAAGACGGAGTGAGGAGTGGGAAGAATCCATAAACGGAAGGGCTTTACTATCCCCCTTCTCCCCCCCTCTCACGCCAGCTGGACTTGCCTTACCTGCCCGGTCCTCTTTAGTCCCGAACAACACGTTGCAGTGCTTAGCACGGCGGGGACCGGGTTCCGGGAAAAGTAGAGGTACGGGATAAGGTAAGACGGAGTGAGGAGTGGGAAGAATCCATAAACGGAAGGGCTTTATTAGCCCCCTTCTCCCCCCACCCCCACGCCAGCTGGACTTGCCTTACCTGCCCGGTCCTCTTAAGTCCCGAACAACACGGTGCAGTGCTTAGCACGGCGGGGACCGGGGCCGGGGAAAAGTAGAGGTACGGGATAAGGTAAGACGGGGTGAGGAGTGGGAAGAATCCATAAACGGAAGGGCTTTACTATCCCCCCCCCCATCCACCCGCCCCCACGCCAGCTGGACTTGCCTTACCTGCCCGGTCCTCTTAAGTCCCGAACAACACGTTGCAGTGCTTAGCACGGCGGGGACCGGGGGCGGGGAAAAGTAGAGGTACGGGATAAGGTAAGACGGGGTGAGGAGTGGGAAAAATCCATAAACGGAAAGGCTTTATTAGCCCCCCCCTCTCCCCCCGCCCCCACGCCAGCTGGACTTGCCTTACCTGCCCGGTCCTCTTTAGTCCCGAACAACACGTTGCAGTGCTTAGCACGGCGGGGACCGGGGCCGGGGAAAAGTAGAGGTACGGGATAAGGTAAGACGGAGTGAGGAGTGGGAAGAGAGATAAGAAGGAAGTAGGTTGTTCTTATCAAGTAGTTTTGGGGAAGTATTTTCCAACCTTGGCAGGGATCGTCTCGGGTGACTCATACTCTGCAAAGTAGGTTACTGGGTTATTGTTCGGCATTAAAGCACTAATAAGGTTTTATTCGAGACGAGAATCATTCGGCAATAAAGACACTTGCCATAAAGTTTGTGCATGCAAACCAGGACGTGTCGTTAAATTAGAACCTTTACTGGCCCACACGGCTTATTATCGAGTCCGACATTCACTCGCTCTCTTAAAGGGGAACCAAGCTGATTAGCAAATCCTTTTTCAACCTATATTTGTCAGAGTTTGTTGCAGACGAACCCCGAGATGCAGAAACGGAGGCGGGCATTGAACAGGAAAACGGGATTTAATTAAAATATTAGAATAACAACAAACAAAAGGGTAGCAAGAAACAAAAAGGGGCCTAGCGTGGAAGCTAGCGGGTAGCAAACAGGAAAAGTCGTTACTTGTAGAGTGAAAACAAAACGGAAGCAGGGAACAAAAAAACAGTAAGCTACAAACAGATACCGAAAGATAGCTTGCGGCTACGCTTGTATTACTCGAACAGGAGCGACAATACAATAATCCAGCACTGACTGGAAGACAAAGCAGGTACAAATAGGATCCGGGCTGATTGACACCAGGTGTGGCCAGGTGCCAATCAGCTACATCTGAGGGGAATCAAAGCACTCAGGGAGACAAACCGGAAGCTGAACCAAAATAAGAGTGCTGACAGGAACTAAGGACAGGAAATACTGAACACACAGAGGAAAACCTAGAACACAAACAAACTATCAGTGGCAAGCCTGACAATATTCAACCGAATAGACCGCAAAGACAAGGCGGTTAACGTTCGAACTGAAAAACTTGGTTATTTTCTGCAAAATATTAGCTCATTTGGAATTTGGTGCCTGCGACATGTTTCAAAAAAGCTGGCACCAATGGCAAAAAAGACTGAGAAAGTGGAGGAACGCTCATCAAACACTTATGTGGAACATCCCATGGGTGAACAAGGCTGATTGGGAACAGGTAGGTGCCATGATTGGGTATGAAAGCAGCTTTCGTGAAATGCGCGGTCACTCGCAAAACAAGGACTGGGCGAGGGTCACCGCTTTTTGAACAAATGCAAATTGTTGAAGAACAACATTTCTCGACCAGGTATTGCAAGGAATTTAGGGTCCGTAATTTCATCAAAAGGTTCAGAGAATCTAGTGAAATCACTGCACGTAAGCAGCAAGGCTAAAAAACAACAACATTGAATGTCCGTGAACTTGGATGCATCAAAAAGCGACATCCGTGTGTAAAGGATATCACCGCATGGGCTCAGGAACACTTCAGAAAACCACCGTCGGTAACTACAGTTTGCCGCTACATCTGTAAGCGCAAGTTAAACCTCTACTACGCAAAGCCAAAGACATTTATCAACAACACCCAGAAATGTCGCCGGCTTAAATGGACTGATGCAAAGTGTACAAGTGTTCTGTGTGGTCAGACGAGTCTATATTTCCAAGTTGTTTTTGGAAACGATCCGGACTGTTCTAGGCGCAAAGTTCAAAAGCCAGCATCTGTTTATTGTTTATTAAATGGATCCCCGTTAGCTGACGCCAAGGCGACTGCTAGTCTTCCTGGGATCCATATAGGAGCATATAAAATAAAAACACAGAGAAGACATGCATTACCAAACATTAAATAAAGGAAAACTACAACATAAGATAAAAAAGCTAGTTAAACCCAGTATTAAAAATCCACGTTAAGAGGCTCAGGAACACTTCAGAAAACCACTGTCTGTAACTACAGTTCGTCGCTATACTTGTAAATGCATGTTAACACCCTACTATGCAAAGCCCAGGACATTTATCAACAACACCCGCTGGATGGACTGATGCAGAGTGGAAAAGTGTTATCAGGTCTGACGAGTCCACATGTCAAATTGTTTTTTGGAAACTGTGGACAAAGAGGAAAAGAACCATCCAGACTGTTATCGACGCAAAGTTGAAAATCCAGCATGTGTGATGGTATGGGGGTGTATTAGTGCCCAAGGCATGGGTAACTTACACATCTGTGAAGGCACCATTAATGCTGAAAGGTACATACAGGTTTTGGAGCAACATATGTTGCCATCCAAGCAACGTTATCATGGACGCCCCTGCTTATTTCAGCAAGATGACGCCAAACCTACAAAAGCGTGGCTTCATAGTAAAAGAGTGCGGGTACTAGACTGGACCGCCTGTAGTCCAGACCTGTCTCCCATGGAAAATGTGGCTCATTATAAAGCCTAAAATACCACAACGGAGACTGTTGAACAACTTAAGCTGTACATCAAGCAAGAATGGGAAATAATTCCACTTGAAAAGCTACAAAAATTGTCGAACAGTTTAAGAACATTTTTCAACAAACTATTACATGGAATTTAGGGATTTCACCATCCACGGTCCGTAATATCATCAAAAGGTTCAGAGAATCTGAAAAAAGGCCAAAAACCAACACTGAATGCCGGGGGCCTTCGATCCCTCAGGCGGTACTGCATCAAAAAGCGACATCAGTTTATAAAGGATATCACCACGTGGGCTCAAGAACACTTCGGAAAACCACTGTCAGTAACTACAATTTGACGCTACATCTGTAAGTGCAAGTTAAAACTCTAATATTCAAAGCCAAAGCCATTTATCAACAACACCCAGAAACGCCTAAGATGGACTGACGCAAAGTGGAAAAGTTTTCTGTGGTCTAACGAGTCCACATTTCAAATAGTATTTGGAAACTGTGGACCTGGTGTCCTACGGAACAAAGGTGGAAAGAACCATCCGGATTGTTCTAGGCGCAAAGTTGAAAAGCCGGCATCTGTGATGGTATGGGGGTGTATTAGTGGCCAAGACATGGGTAACTCACACATTTGTGAAGGCACCATTAATTCTGAAAGGTACATACAGGTTTTGGAGCAACATATGTTGCCATCCAAGCAACGTTATCACGGACGCCCCTGCTTATTTCAGCAAGACACTGTTGAACAACTTAAGCTGTACATCAAGCAAGAATGGGAAATAATTCCACTTAAAACGCTTCAAAATTTGTCCAACAGTTTAAGAACAACATTTTTCAAGAAACTATCGCAAGGAATTTAGGGATTTCACCATCCACGGTCCGTAATATCATCAAAAGGTTCAGAGAATCTGAAAAAAGGCCAAAAACCAACACTGAATGCCGGGGGCCTTCGATCCCTCAGGCGGTACTGCATCAAAAAGCGACATCAGTTTATAAAGGATATCACCACGTGGGCTCAAGAACACTTCGGAAAACCACTGTCAGTAACTACAATTTGTCGCTCCATCTGTAAGTGCAAGTTAAAACTCTAATATTCAAAGCCAAAGCCATTTATCAACAACACCCAGAAACGCCTAAGATGGACTGACGCAAAGTGGAAAAGTTTTCTGTGGTCTGACGAGTCCACATTTCAAATAGTATTAGGAAACTGTGGACGTGGTATCCTACGGAACAAAGGGGGAAAGCACCATCCGGATTGTTCTAGACGCAAAGTTGAAAAGCCGGCATCTGCGATGGTATGGGGGTGTATTAGTCGCCAAGACATGGGTAACTCACACATTTGTGAAGGCACCATTAATTCTGAAAGGTACATACAGGTTTTGGAGCAACATATGTTGCCATCCAAGCAACGTTATCACGGACGCCCCTGCTTATTTCAGCAAGACACTGTTGAACAACTTAAGCTGTACATCAAGCAAGAATGGGAAATAATTCCACTTGAAACGCTTCAAAATTTGTCCAACAGTTTAAGAACAACATTTTTCAAGAAACTATTGCAATGAATTTAGGGATTTCACCATCCACGGTCCGTAACATCATCAAAAGGTTCAGAGAATCTGAAAAAAGGCCAAAAACCAACACTGAATGCCGGGGGCCTTCGATCCCTCAGGCGGTACTGCATCAAAAAGCGACATCAGTTTATAAAGGATATCACCACATGGGCTCAAGAACACTTCGGAAAACCACTGTCAGTAACTACAATTTGTCGCTACATCTGTAAGTGCAAGTTAAAACTCTAATATTCAAAGCCAAAGCCATTTATCAACAACACCCAGAAACGCCTAAGATGGACTGACGCAAAGTGGAAAAGTTTTCTGTGGTCTGACGAGTCCACATTTCAAATAGTATTTGTAAACTGTGGACGTGGTATCCTACGGAACAAAGGGGGAAAGAACCATCCGGATTGTTCTAGGCGCAAAGTTGAAAAGCCGGCATCTGTGATGGTATGGGGGTGTATTAGTGGCCAAGACATGGGTAACTCACACATTTGTGAAGGCACCATTAATTCTGAAAGGTACATACAGGTTTTGGAGCAACATATGTTGCCATCCAAGCAACGTTATCACGGACGCCCCTGCTTATTTCAGCAAGACACTGTTGAACAACTTAAGCTGTACATCAATCAAGAATGGGAAAGAATTCCACTTAAAACGCTTCAAAATTTGTCCAACAGTTTAAGAACAACATTTTTCAAGAAACTATTGCAAGGAATTTAGGGATTTCACCATCCACGGTCCGTAATATCATCAAAAGGTTCAGAGAATCTGAAAAAAGGCCAAAAACCAACACTGAATGCCGGGGGCCTTCGATCCCTCAGGCGGTACTGCATCAAAAAGCGACATCAGTTTATAAAGGATATCACCACATGGGCTCAAGAACACTTCGGAAAACCCCTGTCAGTAACTACAATTTGTCGCTACATCTGTAAGTGCAAGTTAAAACTCTAATATTCAAAGCCAAAGCCATTTATCAACAACACCCAGAAACGCCTAAGATGGACTGACGCAAAGTGGAAAAGTTTTCTGTGGTCTGACGAGTCCACATTTCAAATAGTATTAGGAAACTGTGGACGTGGTATCCTACGGAACAAAGGGGCAAAGAACCATCCGGATTGTTCTAGGCGCAAAGTTGAAAAGCCGGCATCTGTGATGGTATGGGGGTGTATTAGTGCCCAAGACATGGGTAACTCACACATTTGTGAAGGCACCATTAATTCTGAAAGGTACATACAGGTTTTGGAGCAACATATGTTGCCATCCAAGCAACGTTATCACGGACGCCCCTGCTTATTTCAGCAAGACACTGTTGAACAACTTAAGCTGTACATCAAGCAAGAATGGGAAAGAATTCCACTTAAAACGCTTCAAAATTTGTCCAACAGTTTAAGAACAACATTTTTCAAGAAACTATTGCAAGGAATTTAGGGATTTCACCATCCACGGTCCGTAACATCATCAAAAGGTTCAGAGAATCTGAAAAAAGGCCAAAAACCAACACTGAATGCCGGGGGCCTTCGATCCCTCAGGCGGTACTGCATCAAAAAGCGACATCAGTTTATAAAGGATATCACCACATGGGCTCAAGAACACTTCGGAAAACCACTGTCAGTAACTACAATTTGTCGCTACATCTGTAAGTGCAAGTTAAAACTCTAATATGCAAAGCCAAAGCCATTTATCAACAACACCCAGAAACGCCCAAGATGGACTGACGCAAAGTGGAAAAGTTTTCTGTGGTCTGACGAGTCCACATTTCAAATAGTATTTGGAAACTGTGGACGTGGGGTCCTACGGAACCAAGGGGGAAAGAACCATCCGGATTGTTCTAGGCGCAAAGTTGAAAAGCCGGCACCTGTGATGGTATGGGGGTGTATTAGTCGCCAAGACATGGGTAACTCACACATTTGTGAAGGCACCATTAATTCTGAAAGGTACATACAGGTTTTGGAGCAACATATGTTGCCATCCAAGCAACGTTATCACGGACGCCCCTGCTTATTTCAGCAAGACACTGTTGAACAACTTAAGCTGTACATCAAGCAAGAATGGGAAATAATTCCACTTTAAACGCTTCAAAATTTGTCCAACAGTTTAAGAACAACATTTTTCAAGAAACTATTGCAAGGAATTTAGGGATTTCACCATCCACGGTCCGTAATATCATCAAAAGGTTCAGAGAATCTGAAAAAAGGCCAAAAACCAACACTGAATGCCGGGGGCCTTCGATCCCTCAGGCGGTACTGCATCAAAAAGCGACATCAGTTTATAAAGGATATCACCACGTGGGCTCAAGAACACTTCGGAAAACCACTGTCAGTAACTACAATTTGTCGCTCCATCTGTAAGTGCAAGTTAAAACTCTAATATTCAAAGCCAAAGCCATTTATCAACAACACCCAGAAAAGCCCAAGATGGACTGACGCAAAGTGGAAAAGTTTTCTGTGGTCTGACGAGTCCACATTTCAAATAGTATTTGGAAACTGTGGACGTGGTATCCTACGGAACAAAGGGGGAAAGAACCATCCGGATTGTTCTAGGCGCAAAGTTGAAAAGCCGGCACCTGTGATGGTATGGGGGCGCAAATAAAACATCAGCCGAGAAACAAAGGAAGCCCAGACTTCTCTTATGGGCGCCGGCCGTGTCCTGTGATGCCTGACTGGTTATCAGCCGTGAGTTGGTTAACGCGCGGGGGGGGAGAAGACAAAAGGACTGGAGACATAACTTCACACGAGTGACATCCAAAAGTCTGCCGCCTCCCCTCCCTCCACGCCTCCCTCCACGCTCCTTCCGCTTAGAAGTCAGAACCCCCCATCTGTTCGTTCCAAACGCACAACACAATCTGTCTCCCTGCAGCCTTCAGGTGCACGCACACACACACACACACACACACACACACACACACACACACACACACACACACACACACACACACACACACACACACACACACACACACACACACACACACACACACACACACACACACACACACACGTTCTTGTATTTCTGAACTTCTTGAGACCTGAGAAAAATGCCAACTACAACAAAAATCCTGGTGTTTAATAAGTACAATACTTACAGTATTAACACGTTTTAGGGCGCAACAAAAACCGACTACTAAACACGACTGCCATCGAACATCGTGGACTTGCAACTAATAATGCAATAATAATAATAATAATAATGTAATTGCAACCTAATGTCGTACGTGCCAGTGACACTTTCTCCCCCAAAAATGTGCTAGCTTGATGCTAACATACATGGGCTTTTCTATTGACATGCTACTGATTAGCTTTGGCAATTTCAACACCTCCAAATGTGTCAATTAAAACTACAACTAAGATGCATATTGCAACCAAAAAGCTGGTGTGTAATAAGTACAATACTTACAGTATTAACACGTTTTAGGGCGCAACAAAAACAGACTACTATACATGACTGCCATCAAACATCGTGGACTTGCAACTAATAATGTAATAATAATATTAATGTCATTGCAACTTAATGTCATACGTGGCAATGACACTTTTCCAAAAGAAAATGCGCTAGCTTGATGCTAACATACATTGGCTTTTCTATTGCCATGCTACTGACTAGCTAAGATAATTAGCCTCATTATTATTATTATTATTAGATTAGATAGATATAATAGTTGGCGTATTGCAACTGTAATTGCAACCTAATGTCATACGTGCCAGTGACACTTTTCCCAAAAAATGCGCTAGCTTGATGCTAACATACATGGGCTTTTCTATTGACATGCTACTGATTAGCTTTGGCAATTTCAACACTTCCAAAAGAGTCAATTAACACTACAACTAGGGTGCATATTTACAATCAAAAAGCTGGTGTGTAATAAGTACAATACTTACAGTATTAACACGTTTTAGGGCGCAACAAAAACAGACTACTATGCACTACTGCCACCAAACGACCTGGACTTGCAACTAATAATGTAATAATAATATTAATGTCATTGCAACTTAATGTCATACGTGCCAATGACACTTTTCCAAAAGAAAATGCGCTAGCTTGATGCTAACATACATTGGCTTTTCTTTTGACATGCTACTGACTAGTTAAGATAATTAGCCTCATTATTATTATTATTATTAGATTAGATACATATAATATTTGGCGTATTGCAACTGTAATTGCAACATACTGTCATACGTGCCAGTGACACTTTTCCCCCCAAAAATGCGCTAGCTTGATGCTAACATACATGGGCTTTTCTATTGACATGCTACTGATTAGCTTTGGCAATTTCAACACCTCCAAATGTGTCAATTAAAACTACAACTAAGATGCATATTGCAACCAAAAAGCTGGTGTGTAATAAGTACAATACTTACAGTATTAACACATTTTAGGGCGCAACAAAAACAGACTACTATGCACTACTGCCACCAAACGTCGTGGACTTGCAACTAATAATGTAATAATAATATTAATGTCATTGCAACTTAATGTCATACGTGGCAATGACACTTTCCCCCCCCAAAAAATGCGCTAGCTTGATGCTAACATACATGGGCTTTTCTATTGACATGCTACTGACTAGTTAAGATAATTAGCCTCATTATTATTATTATTAGATTAGATACATATAATATGTGGCGTATTGCAACTGTAATTGCAACATAATGTCATACGTGCCAGTGACACTTTTCCCCCCAAAAATGCGCTAGCTTGATGCTAACATACATGGGCTTTTCTATTGACATGCTACTGATTAGCTTTGGCAATTTCAACACTTCCAAAAGAGTCAATTAACACTACAACTAGGATGCATATTTACAATCAAACAGCTGGTGAGTAATAAGTACAATACTTACAGTATTAACACATTTTAGGGCGCAACAAAAACATACTACTATGCACTACTGCCACCGAACATCGTGGACTTGCAACTAATAATGTAATAATAATATTAATGTCATTGCAACTTAATGTCATACGTGGCAATGACACTTTCCCCCCCAAAAAAATGCGCTAGCTTGATGCTAACATACATGGGCTTTTCTATTGACATGCTACTGACTAGTTAAGATAATTAGCCTCATTATTATTATTATTAGATTAGATACATATAATATGTGGCGTATTGCAACTGTAATTGCAACATAATGTCATACGTGCCAGTGACACTTTTCCCCCCAAAAAATGCGCTAGCTTGATGCTAACATACATGGGCTTTTCTATTGACATGCTACTAATTAGCTTTGGCAATTTCAACACCTCAAAATGTGTCAATTAAAACTACAACTAACATGCATATTGCAACCAAAAGCTGGTGTGTAATAAGTATAATACTTACAGTATTAACACGTTTTAGGGCGCAACAAAAACAGACTACTATGCACTACTGCCACCAAACGTCGTGGACTTGCAACTAATAATGTAATAATAATATTAATGTCATTGCAACTTAATGTTATACGTGCCAATGACACTTTCCCCCCCCAAAAAATGCGCTAGCTTGATGCTAACATACATGGGCTTTTCTATTGACATGCTACTGACTAGTTAAGATAATTAGCCTCATTATTATTATTATTAGATTAGATACATATAATATGTGGCGTATTGCAACTGTAATTGCAACATAATGTCATACGTGCCAGTGACACTTTTCCCCCCCAAAAATGCGCTAGCTCGTTGCTAATAAACATTGGCTTTTCCACTGTTTAGCTAAGATAATTAGCCACATTATTATTATTAGATACATATAATATTTGCCGTATTGCAACTGTACTTGCAACATAATGTCATATGTGCCAGTGACACTTTTCCCCCCAAAAATGCGCTAGCTCGTTGCTAATAAACATTGGCTTTTCCACTGACATGCTACTGATTAGCTAAGATAATTAGCCTCATTATTATTATTATTATTAGATTAAATACATATATTTGGCGTATTGCAACTGTAATTGCAACATAATGTCACACGTGCCAGTGACACTTTTCCCAAAAAATTGCGCTAGCTTGTTGCTAATAAACATTGGCTTTTCCACTGATCAGCTAAGATAATTAGCCACATTATTATTATTGTTATTATTATTATTAGATTAGATACATATAATATTTGGCGTAATGCAACTGTAATTGCAATATAATGTCATACGTGCCAGTGACACTTTTCCCCCCAAAAATGCGCTAGCTCGTTGCTAACAAACATTGGCTTTTCCACTGACATGCTACTGATTAGCTTTGGCGATTTCAACACCTCCAAAAGTGTCAATTAAAACCACAACCAAGATGCACATGACAATCAAACAGCTGGTGTGTACCAACTACAATACTTAGAGTATTAACACTTTTTAGGGCGCAACAAAAAAACACCACTATTCTAAAATGTTGCATTTTTTAATTTTTTTTTAAAGGGACACAAAAGTACCAGAAACTGAAACAGTTGAGGTACTGGTATCAATCCCCAGCTGGCGTATGGTTTCAAACGTGACCGGGACCCCGGGACCCCCCCCCCCCCCCCCAAAACACCATCAATCAATGTTTATTTATATAGCCCCAAATCACAAATGTCTCAAAGGACTGCACAAATCATTACGACTACAACATCCTCGGAAGAACCCACAAAAGGGCAAGGAAAACTCACACCCAGTGGGCAGGGAGAATTCACATCCAGTGGGACGCCAGTGACAATGCTGACTATGAGAAACCTTGGAGAGGACCTCAGATGTGGGCAACCCCCCCCCTCTAGGGGACCGAAAGCAATGGATGTGGAGCGGGTCTAACATGATACTGTGAAAGTTCAATCCATAGTGGCTCCAAGACAGCAGTGAGAGTCCCGTCCACAGGAAACCATCTCAAGCGGATCAGCAGCGTAGAGATGTCCCCAACCGATACAGGCGAGCGGTCCATCCTGGGTCTCGACTCTGGACAGCCAGTACTTCATCCATGGTCATCGGACCGGACCCCCTCCACAAGGGAGGGGGGGACATAGGAGAAAGAAAAGAAGCGGCAGATCAACTGGTCTAAAAAGGAGGTCTATTTAAAGGCTAGAGTGTACAGATGAGTTTTAAGATGCTTTTTAGGGCTCTATCCTGGCCTGATGTGTGGTTCTTTACGCCCTGAAGAGCAGCCAGGGGGGGGGGGAGAAAAAGCACGGGAGAGTCAAAGGCAGTGAAAGGGAGACAGGGAGGATCCTCGGGTGGGTTTTCAAGGCCGAGGGGGTCCAGGGGAGGGGGGGGGGGTCCGTGCCAGCCTTTAAATCATCATCGCAAAGTCATTAGAAAGCTGGGCGGAGGAGGCCGCACAGATTGCGCCCTCAAGCCCGCACAATACCGGCGATGAAGTGGAAGCGAAGAGGGAGTGTCCGCCGACAGATTTCTTTGCAGGAGTTACTGTGCCGGCCCTAAAGACCCCCCCCCACAGTCTGTGCGGCGTGGTAAAAAGTCGGTATTCATGAGGTGTTAAGCGTTTTGTTTATGGGGAGGAATGTATTCAAAGTGTTGCGGCAATCGGCGACAGATGGGGCGGCGGAGTGATGGATGGAAGCGGGAGTTAACTAACGATAAAAGGGACGGAAAAGGGGAGGGGGGGAGAGGGGGATAAATGTTTAATGTAACTGGACATTACCAATCTGGTGTGGCTCCGGTGCCAATCTTCTGTTCACACTCGGCCGCCCTGAAAAAGCACATCTCGCTGTAATACTTCTGCTTTAACTCATTATTGCACGCTTCATTCTTTCATTTATTTAAGCTTATTTTCCTTAAATGATTCCAGAAGTCTCCAGACAAAAGTGTAGCCCTGGGAGCCCGTAAAAAAACATGAAAAGCTAAAAAAAGAAGGCATAAAGCAGGGGTTTGGTTTTGGAACAAAAATTTAGCCACAATACCCAGCAAAATGTTTGGAGGCCTTTAATCCCAGGAACACCACACCTACTGTAAAGCATGGGGGTAGGTAGTATTATGCTCTGGGTCTGTTTTGCTGCCGATGGAACTGGTGCTTTATAGAGAGTAAATAGGACAATGAAAAAGGAGGATTACCTCCAAATTATTCAGGACTACCTAAAACCATCAGCACTGGAGGTTGGGTCTCGGGCGCAGTCGGGTGTTCCAACAGGACAATGACCCCCACACACACGTCAAAAGTGGTAAAGGAATGGCTAAATCGGGCTAGAATTAAGGTTTTTGCCGGGAGAACGGAGAATTGAGCTGTTTATCCACAACACCCAGAATAGGTAAGGCCTTTAATCCCAGGAACATCATGCCTACCGTCAAGCATGGTGGTGGTAGTATTATGCTCTGGGCCTGTTTTGCCGCCAATGGAACCAGTGCTTTACAGAGCGAAAATAGGACAAGGATTACCTCCAAATTATTCAGGACTACCTAAAACCATCAGCACTGGAGGTTGGGTCTCGGGCACAGTCGGGTGTTCCAACAGGACAATGACCCCCAAACACACGTCAAAAGTGGTAAAGGAATGGCTAAATCAGGCTAGAATTAAGGTTTTTGCCGGGAGAACGGAGAATTGAGCTGTTTGTCCACAACACCCAGAATAGGTAAGGCCTTTAATCCCAGCAACACCACACCTACTGTAAAGCATGGTGGTAGGTAGTATTATGCTCTGGGTCTGTTTTGCTGCCAATGGAACTGGTGCTTTACAGAGAGTAAATAGGACAAGGATTACCTCCAAATTATTCAGGACTACCTAAAACCATCAGCACTGGAGGTTGGGTCTCGGGCGCAGTCGGGTGTTCCAACAGGACAATGACCCCCACACACACGTCAAAAGTGGTAAAGGAATGGCTAAATCAGGCTAGAATTAAGGTTTTTGCCGGGAGAACGGAGAATTGAGCTGTTTGTCCACAACACCCAGAATAGGTAAGGCCTTTAATCCCAGGAACACCACACCTACTGTAAAGCATGGTGGTAGGTAGTATTATGCTCTGGGTCTGTTTTGCTGCCGATGGAACTGGTGCTTTAAAGAGAGAAAATGGGACAATGAAAAAGGAGGATTACCTCCAAATTATTCAGGACTACCTAAAACCATCAGCACTGGAGGTTGGGTCTCGGGCGCAGTCGGGTGTTCCAACAGGACAATGACCCCCACACACACGTCAAAAGTGGTAAAGGAATGGCTAAATCAGGCAAGAATTAAGTTTTTTGCCGGGAGAACGGAGAATTGAGCTGTTTGTCCACAACACCCAGAATAGGTAAGGCCTTTAATCCCAGGAACACCACACCTACTGTAAAGCATGGTGGTAGGTAGTATTATGCTCTGGGTCTGTTTTGCTGCCAATGGAACTGGTGCTTTAAAGAGAGAAAATAGGACAATGAAAAAGGAGGATTACCTCCAAATTATTCAGGACTACCTAAAACCATCAGCACTGGAGGTTGGGTCTCGGGCACAGTCGGGTGTTCCAACAGGACAATGACCCCCACACACACGTCAAAAGTGGTAAAGGAATGGCTAAATCAGGCTAGAATTAAGGTTTTTGCCGGGAGAACTGAGAATTGAGGTTTTTTGCCACAACAGCCTGAATAGGTAAGGCCTTTAATCCCAGGAACATCATGTCTACCGTCAAGCATGGTGGTGGTAGTATTATGCTCTGGGCCTGTTTTTCCACCAATGGAACTGGTGCTTTACAGAGAGTAAATAGGACAAGGATTACCTCCAAATTATTCAGGACTACCTAAAACCATCAGCACTGGAGGTTGGGTCTCGGGCGCAGTCGGGTGTTCCAACAGGACAATGACCCCCACACACACGTCAAAAGTGGTAAAGGAATGGCTAAATCAGGCTAGAATTAAGGTTTTTGCCGGGAGAACGGAGAATTGAGCTGTTTGTCCACAACACCCAGAATAGGTAAGGCCTTTAATCCCAGGAACACCACACCTACTGTAAAGCATGGTGGTAGGTAGTATTATGCTCTGGGTCTGTTTTGCTGCCGATGGAACTGGTGCTTTATAGAGAGTAAATGGGACAGTAAAAAAGGAGGATTACCTCCCAAATCCTTCAGGACTACCTGAAACCATCAGCACTGGACTTTGGGTCTTGGGCGCAGTTGGGTGTTCCAACAGGACAATGACCCCCCAAACGCACGTCAAAAGTGGTAAAGGAATGGCTATATCGGGCTAGAATGAAGGTTTTAGAAGGGCCTTCCCGAAGTGCTGACTTAAATGTGTGGACAATGCTGAAGAAACAAGTCCATGTCGGAAAACCAATACATTTAGCTGAACTGCGCCAATTTTGTCAACAGTGGTCAAAAATTCAACGAGAAGCTTGAGGGTGGCTACCAAAAGCGCTTATATATATATATATATATATATATATATATAAGTATATATATATACTTACATATGTACAAACCCGTTTCCATAAGAGTTGGGAAATTGCGTTCGATGTAAATATAAACAGAATACAATGATTTGCAAATCCGTTTCAAGCCATATTCAGTTGAATATGCTACAAAGACAAGATATTTGATGTTCAAACTCATAAACTTTATCTTTTTTTTGCAAATAATAATTAACTTAGAATTTCATGGCTGCAACACGTGCCAAAGTAGTTGGGAAAGGGCATGTTCACCACTGTGTTACATCACCTTTTCGTTTAACAACACTCAATAAACGTTTGGGAACTGAGGAAACTAATTGTTGAAGCTTTGAAAGTGGAATTATTTCCCATTCTTGTTTTATGTAGAGCTTCAGTCCTTCAACAGTCCGGGGTCTCCGCTGTCGTATTTTACGCTTCATAATGCGCCACACATGTTCAATAAGAGACAGGTCTGGACTGCAGGCGGGCCAGAAAACTACCCGCACTCTTTTTTTTTACGAAGCCACGCTGTTGTAACACGTGCTGAATGCGGTTTGGCATTGTCTTGCTGAAATAAGCAGGGGCGTCCATAAAAAAGATGGCAGCATATGTTGTTCCAAAACCTGTATGTACCTTTCAGCATTAATGGTGCCTTCACAGATGTGTAAGTTACCCATGCCTTGGGCACTAATGCACCCCCATACCATCACACATGCTGGCTTTTCAACTTTGCGCCTATAGCAATCCGAATGGTTATTTTCCCCTTTGGTCCAGATGACACAATGTCGAATATTTCCAAAAACAATTTGAAATGTGGACTCGTCAGACCACAGAACACTTTTCCACTTTGCACCAGTCCATCTTAGATGATCTCGGGCCCAGAGAAGCCGGCGGCGTTTCTGGATGTTGTTGATAAATGGCTTTCGCTTTGCATAGTAGAGCTTTAACTTGCACTTACAGATGTAGCGACCAACAGTAGTTACTGACAGTGGTTTTATGAAGTGTTCCTGAGCCCACGTGGTGATATCCTTTACACTGATGTCGGTTTTTGATACAGTGCCATCTGAGGGATGGAAGGTCACGGTCCTTCAATGTTGGTTTCCGGCCATGCTGCTTACGTGGAGTGATTTCTCCAGATTCTCTGGTTTGTAATTTTGAGTTATGTTTGAAACATAAATATCGAGATCAAGGGTGCTAAAAGTGTGGCCCTGGGGGGCCAAATCTGGCCCGTCGATTCTTTTGGTTTGGCCCTCCAAAGGTTGGGTTCCTGAACGTATTCATACTGATCTTTAAAGCGCCCTAGGGTTGTCCCGAACCAATACTGATGTCAGATATCAGTCTAATATCAACCAAAAATAACGTATCAGATTATATACAAGTTGGTCTTTACTTAATTAAGCAATATCACGGTCTAAAACATTACATTAGTCATAATAAACAAGTATCAAACAATCATATTTGCATATTACTTACATATTAAAGTCCCCAACACTGTAGAAGTGTATTAAAAAAAATCTAGTAACAAACTCCGACGTAAAAGCTAGCTTTTTTTTCCTCGCCGTAGTTAGCTTCCACGGCTAATACCGTAGCATGTTGATGTGTCACTACGCTGGAAAAAAAGCTCTTAGATCAAATAAATAATGTCACTACAGTTCAGTGTGGAGGGAGGGCGTGGCCCGCGGGTGTTGCCAAGACAGGTGCGTAGATGGCCCAGGTGGGCCTTGTTATCCAAATGGCCTATCGCCTTCATTAGCAGCAGCCGTGATGAGACGAGTAGTTGGAGTTGGAGGTAGTGCGGGAAAAGCAGAAAGACTTGCACTATTCATGAACATAATACAGTGTTACACCCGGGATTCCTGGCTCTCCTGGCAGCGTGCGGTGGTCTAAAGCAGTGGTTCTCAAATGGGGGTACTTGAAGGTATGCCAAGGGGTAGGTGAGATTTGTCAAAAATACTCTAAAAATCGCAAAAATCCTTTATAAATATATTTATTGAATAATACTTCAACAAAATATGAATGTAAGTTCATAAACCGTGAAAAGAAATACAACAATACAATATTCGATGTTGACAGCTAGATTTTTTGTGGACATGTTCCATAAATATTGATGTTAAAGATTTCTTTTTTTTTGTGACAAAATGTTTAGAATGAAGTTGATGAATCCAGATGGACCTCTAATAAAATCCCCAAAGAGGGTACTTTAAGTTGATGATTACTTCTATGTGTAAAAATGTTTTATTTATAATTGAATTACTTGTTTATTTTTCAACAAGTTTTTAGTTATTTTTATATCTTCTTTTCCCAAATAGTTCAAGAAAGACCACTACAAACAAGCAAAATTTTGCACTGTTATACAATTTAATAAATCAGAAACTGATGACATAGAGCTGTATTTTACTTTTTTTTATTTCTTTTTATCAACTAAAAATGATTTGCTCCGATTAGGGGGTACTTGAATTTAAAAAAATGTTCACAGGGGGTACGTCACTGAAAAAAAGGTCTAAAGAACCCGCTAGAGGGCAACCTCTGCACTTGGTTATTATATAGGTTACAGAACGTATTGTTGACGGTTTATGAATGCATATTTAAATTGATTTAAAGGTAGAATTTATTGCTCTCGTTGCTAGCTACATAAAACAAGCCAATTTTAACATGCTAGAAAGCAAAAAAAAAACTAATATTTTTGTTCTTTTTGTGCCTCATACTGATTGTGAACAATGTGCAGTTCCCCTTTAAAGGGTTAACTTTTTCCCACCAGTTCCCGTTGAACCTTTTCAGCCCTTAATCGTAGCGACCACACACACGCACACACCCTGATTGATCCGCACGCCACTTGATCAGGTTTCCAATTTCCCTAAGAGTTCGGGAACAATGCCGTTAAGTGGAGTGTGGTTCTTACTTAAAGACTTCTTTCTTTAAGGTCAGCGACATAATTGCTGCTAAAGGATGGGGCTGTCTCACACACTCACACACACACACACACACACACACACACACACACACACAAACACACACACACACACACACACACACACACACACTTGTATTTCTGACCTTCTTGAGACCTGAGAAAATTTTACAACAACAGCAATAAATCAACCAAAAAAATACTGACTTTGGAGCAATGTTCACAGACTCTAGTATTAAATGCAATGGTTTTTCCGTATTGGGACCATGATTTGGGTCCTAACTTGTTTACCGGTCCTCATATGGACGGCACTTTTCCCTTTTGGTATCTCCAGAAGGGTAGAAAAACAACAACACCCACACACTTGTATTTGTTACCTTCTTGAGACCTCTGATATATAAATATTTATATTTACAACATTAATAATATATACATACTATGCAAATATAAATACGCTTGTTGTGAAAAATGTGTTGGAATTTCATAAGAAAAACTTGTAATTTTTACAGTATTATAAAAAAAGTTGTCATTTTACTCAGCACAAGTCAAAATTTTACAAGAAAAAGTGAACATTTGTGCAATATTATGATAAAAGTTGGAATTTCACTCTAACAGTCACAATTATACAAGAAATTCTTAAAATATTGGCAATTTTGTGAAAAAACATAATTTTCCTCGAAAACAGTCAGAATTTTAAAAGTAAACTTCACACTTTTGGCAATGTTATAAGAATAATCGGAATTTTACTTGACAAAATGATGACAAAAGTCACAATTTTAATCAAAAAATGTCACTATTTTAAAAGAAAAATATTGGCAATATTGTGATAAAAGTCAGAATTTTACATGACAAATGTCACCGTTCTGCATTAAAAAGTAATAATTTTACATAAGTTATAATTTTACATAAAAGTAATAATTTTACGAGAAAATATTGCGACACTATGAGAAATTGTTCCCACTTTTATAAGAAAACAGTCGACACATTTGGAGAAAAAGACTGCTTTTAGCATTCTTTTAAAATCTTCATTATTTACTTCAAGTTCTTACAGTATGTCTCTATATACATATTTATTTATTGTTTTTATTAATTTTGGCCAAAGGAGGCGCATTTCAATTTCTTACACACACTTGTCATTTCATATGTTGACCAGAGGGGGAGAACTTCAATTTCTTACACACACTTGTCATTTCATATGTTGACCAGAGGGGGAGAACTTCAAATTCTTAAACACACTTGTCATTTCATATGTTGACCAGAGGGGGAGAACTTCAATTTCTTAAACACACTTGTCATTTCATATGTTGACCAGAGGGGGAGAACTTCAAATTCTTAAACACACTTGTCATTTCATATGTTGACCAGAGGGGGAGAACTTCAATATCTTAAACACACTTGTCATGTCATATGTTGACCAGAGGGGGAGAACTTCAATTTCTTAAACACACTTGTCATGTCATATGTTGACCAGAGGGGGAGAACTTCAATTTCTTACACACACTTGTCATTTCATATGGTGGCCAGAGGGCAAGCACTTTTAAAAGCGACACACAGTCAATAGTTTTTAATCATATTTGTTTATAAATTGTGTTTTTTTTGTTTTTTTTATATTGGTTTTATATTTATTCATTTTTTGTTTTTATTCAGTCATTGGTGGAGCATAATATATATATATATTTTTTTTAAATATTGTTTTTAACATGGCTTTGCAGCACTTTGGAAACGTTATTGTTGTTTAAATGTGCTATATAAATAAAGTGGATTGGATTGAATTTGAGAAATTCCTCCATTTTGCATTAAAATGTAATATTTTTTACACAAAAAAGTAACAATTTCACAAGAACATTTTGCAATATTACAGAAACAATATAAGAAATAGTTCCCACTTTTAGAAGAAAAAAGTCGACACATTGTGAGAAAAAGACTACTTTAGGTAATAAAAAATGTTTGTAATTGCTTTTTAATCTTCATTATTTACTTCAAGTTATTACAGAATGTCTCTATATACATATTTATTTAAAAAAAATGTTTTACTTTGGTATGCACATTAAATCAACAAAAAAAATCCTGACTTTGGAGCAATGTTCACGGAATCTAGTATTAGGCTCTCTATTAGAAGCAACGTTTTTTTTCCCGTATTGGGACCACGATTTGGGTCCTGACTTGTTCACCGGTCCTCATATGGACGGCACTTTTCCTTGATGTCTCAAGGACAAAAACGCATTCTTGTATTTGGGACCTTCTTGAGACCCCCTAAAAATGCCTTCGTCTTTAGGACCACCCGTTCTAGATATACAAATATTTCTATTTACAACATGATTACTTTTTACATACTACAGAAATATGAAAAAGGTAAACTTTTGGTTAACATTTTTCTTTTTTGTTTGTAATTGGTTTTTAATCTTCATTATTTACTTCAAGTTATTACAGTCTCTACATACATACTTATTATAATTGGAAAACATTTTTTTTATTTTGTATGCATATTAAATCAACAAAAATTCCTGACTTTGGAGCAATGTTCACGGACTCTAGTATTTGGCTCTCTATTAGAAGCAATGTTTTTTTTCGTATTGGGACCATGATTTGGGTCCTCATATGGACGGTACTTTTCCTTGTTGATGTCTCAAAAAGTGTGGAAATACAAGCACACACACACACACACACACACACACACACACACACACACACACACACACACACACACACACACACACACAGGCCATGGAGAGTGGGTCTCTATAGTGGAGAAGTGATAATTGGATAATTACTGCTGGGAACCAATTAGACCTTGAGCTACTTGTGATGGCACGCGAGTTAAGCAAAGGTTAGCTGAGTGGGGACTTGTGATCGATTCTCTCGCCCCCCACGCCCCCACCCCTACTCTCCTCTCTCTCCTGCCTAAAAAAAAAAAAAAAGGACAAAAGGGTCTAAATCGGCCATTTCCATCTGAAAGAGATAAACCCCGACTAGAGGCAGGGGGTCGTCCGGACCCGGACCCCGAATGCCTCCCCCTTGCCCCCGTCACTGGGGCAAATGGCGGCACAATAGTGGAGAATGGAGCTCTCCAAAGATGTATTTATTTATGTTAAAGAAAAAAAATGCTAATACGCGAAGAATGGAGGGGATTTGCAGACGCTTTCTAATTCCGCCATTGTGCCACTCGCGTGCAGACGGGCCGGTGCGACACGGCCATCACGTGACTCGAGTTTTTCTTTCCAGGCTGGGTGTCCTTCAAATGACAGCTTTGACATTTTTTTTGCTTTAATCCGCGGTGCAACATGGGGCTAATTTGCATCTGATTGCTTCTCGGCGCTAAGAGAGTGGGAATGCGCGGGTTTTCCAGGAGTCTTTTGCACACCGGACACACAAAAATCTATTCCGGTACCTGTGGCGCATGTGGCGTCTGGCTCAAGCACTTGGCGGGTAAACAAGCACTCGGCCAAACTGCCTGCGGGTGACGTCGCAATTTTCCGTGTCAACAAAAGCAAGTATGCCCCATGGGGGGAAACGCGTCAGAGGTAGCTTGATGCTAATGCTACCGATTAGCATAAGCCATTTTTACAGGGTGATTCCAACCCGTCCAAATTTTGTAATGAAAACTACAACTAACGACGGAAGGGATAATACGTAAACCGCAACGTACAAACAATGAAACCAGACTCGGACATTCGACTAAATGGCAAAGACTACTTCCTGGCCACAATGCTGCCATCTAACTTGTTGGAATTGTAACTGCATGCAAAGTCTATTATATAATACTTGCAAATGATACTTTACTAACTCGAAGGTTATCAGTTAAATTTTTAACATATGATCACACAAAAGAAACAGAAATTGGTACCTTTGTCGATTCGCACGTACCAGTAATCTGTACCAGCTCAGATATGAAAGGTACCCGTCCCATCCCTGTACCTTCCACTCTCTACACTACATTAACTACAGTAGAATATACAGTACCTTTCAACCACTACCAGCTACAGTCACTGTTATATATATATACATACATATATATATATACATATATACATACATACATACATATATATATATATACATACATACACATATATATACATACATATATATACATACTCATACATACATATATATATATACATATATACATACATACATACATATATATAAATATATACATATATACATACATATATATATATATACATACATATATATACATATATACACACATATATATATACACATACATACACATATATATACATACATATATATATCCATCCATCCATCTTCTTCCGCTTATCCGAGGTCGGGTCGCGGGGGCAACAGCCTAAGCAGGGAAACCCAGACTTCCCTCTCCCCAGCCACTTCGTCCAGCTCTTCCCGGGGGATCCCGAGGCGTTCCCAGGCCAGCCGGGAGACACAGTCTTCCCAACGTGTCCTGGGTCTTCCCCGTGGCCTCCTACCGGTTGGACGTGCCCTAAACACCTCCCTAGGGAGGCGTTCAGGTGGCATCCTGACCAGATGCCCGAACCACCTCATCTGGCTCCTCTCCATGTGGAGGAGCAGCGGCTTTACTTTGAGTTCCTCCCGGATGACAGAGCTTCTCACCCTATCTCTAAGGGAGAGACCCACCACCCGGCGGAGGAAACTCATTTGGGCCGCTTGTACCCGTGATCTTATCCTTTCGGTCATGACCCAAAGCTCATGACCATAGGTGAGGATGGGAACGTAGATCGACCGGTAAATTGAGAGCTTTGCCTTCCGGCTCAGCTCCTTCTTCACCACAACGGATCGATACAACGTCCGCATTACTGAAGACGCCGCACCGATCCGCCTGTCGATCTCACGATCCACTCTTCCCCCACTCGTGAACAAGACTCCTAGGTACTTGAACTCCTCCACTTGGGGCAGGGTCTCCTCCCCAACCCGGAGATGGCATTCCACCCTTTTCCGGGCAAGAACCATGGACTCGGACTTGGAGGTGCTGATTCTCATTCCGGTTGCTTCACACTCGGCTGCGAACCGATCCAGTGAGAGCTGAAGATCCCGGCCAGATGAAGCCATCAGGACCACATCATCTGCAAAAAGCAGAGACCTAATCCCGTGGTCACCAAACCGGAACCCCTCAACGCCTTGACTGCGCCTAGAAATTCTGTCCATAAAAGTTATGAACAGAATCGGTGACAAAGGACAGCCTTGGCGGAGTCCAACTCTCACTGGAAATGTGTCCGACTTACTGCCGGCAATGCGGACCAAGCTCTGGCACTGATCGTACAGGGAACGTACCGCCACAATAAGACAGTCCGATACCCCATACTCTCTGAGCACTCCCCACAGGACTTCCCGAGGGACACGGTCCAATGCCTTCTCCAAGTCCACAAAGCACATGTAGACTGGTTGGGCAAACTCCCATGCACCCTCAAGAACCCTGCAGAGAGTAAAGAGCTGGTCCACAGTTCCACGACCAGGACGAAAACCCCACTGTTCCTCCTGAATCCGAGGTTCGACTATCCGACGTAGCCTCCTCTCCAGTACACCTGAATAAACCTTACCGGGAAGGCTGAGGAGTGTGATCCCACGATAGTTGGAACACACCCTCCGGTCCCCCTTCTTAAAGAGAGGAACCACCACCCCGGTCTGCCAATCCAGAGGTACCGCCCCCGATGTCCACGCGATGCTGCAGAGTCTTGTCAACCAAGACAGCCCCACAGCATCCAGAGCCTTAAGG
>NC_084612.1:75621600-75761600 GCF_033978795.1 Nerophis ophidion
TACATTATATATATATACATTATATATACATTATATATATATATATATATATATATATATATATATATATATATATATCCATCCATTTTCTACCGCTTATTCCCTTTTGGGGTCGCGGGGGGCGCTGGCGCCTATCTCAGCTACAATCGGGCGGAAGGCAGGGTACACCCTGGACAAGTCGCCACCTCATCGCAGGGCCAACACAGATAGACAGACAACATTCACACTCACATATATATATATATATACATACACACATACATGCATACACGTATACACACACACACGGATTATGTATGTGTGTGTATATATATATTTAAGTGTATAAGTGGAATATTTGATTCATAACACCATTGATTTGATTGATTTTTGAGCAATGACAGTTATTGAAAATTAAGTCCCACTAAAATTCTCGGGGATCCAAAAGACCCCTCTCATTAAAGTGTTACAAACAAGTGATATATATATATATATATATATATATATATATATATATATATATATATATATATATATATATATATATATATATATATACATACATACACACATATACATACAAATATACATATACATTTATATACATATACTGTACATGTATACATACATATATACATGTATATATACATATACATGTATATATATATACATATACAAGTATATATACATATACACATGTATATATACATATACACACATATATAAGTATACATATGTATGTGTGTGTATATATACACACACATATATATATATATGCATACACATATATATATATATATATATATATATATATATATGTGTATATATACATATATATTCAAATATATACATATTTATGTATATATACATACAAATACACACACATATATATATACATACACACACACACACACACACACACACACACACACACACACACACACACACACACACACACACACACACAAGTTTTTGTTTGTTTTATGCCTTTACTGTAAAACATATTTCTTTTTTATATGGCAAACACAAACTTTGCAATATTCTCCTTATTTTATTCCATTTATAATTTTTTTATATAATTATTTTACTGTGCCATGTGCCATCAAAACCTTAGCTGCGGTCCGCAAACGGTCCCCGGGCCGTCCTTTGGACACCCCTGGTTTAAAAGCTATTCAACCAAATTCTTCTATAAGAAACTTTTCCCCAGATATTATCCATCTGTCTTTACTATTATCCAGTCTTGAATGTGGCGCTATACGCAAGCAACTGCACGTAATAAAAGCTAATACCTATTTTTTTATTATGCCATTGATATTGTTAAAATGTTCACAAATACATTTTTTGTTTCCCTTTGATATTTAGTCCTCGTTTTTATTGTCGTCACAACCACCACCAACACATTTTTTTTTTTAAAAGGTACAATTACGTCATGAGCTTGAAACAACTTTAAATCATACTTGCGGATTTTCCGGGAGACTCCCGAAATTCAACACCTCTCCCGAAAACCTCCCGGGACAAATTTTCTCCCCAAAATCTCTCGAAATTCAGACGGAGCTGGAGGCCACGCCCCCTGTTTTCACGTCCACTTTCCCACGATATAAACAGAGTGCCTGCCCAATAACTGTAGAATGATCGAGGGCGAGTTCTTGGTTTCTTATGTGGGTTTATTGTTAGGCAGTTTCTTTAACATCCTCCCAGCGCGGCAACAACACACAACAACAGCAGTCACGTTTTCGTCTAACGTAAAGCAGTTGGTCTGCCGTAAACAGCAATGTTGTGACACTCTTAAACAGAACAATACTGCCATCTACTGCGCATGCAAATGTGACAATAACATCTACGGCTTTTAGAGCAGTGGTTCTCAACCTTTTTTCAGTGAAAATTTTTTTACTTCAAGTACCCCCTAATCAGAGCAAAGCATTTTTGGTTGAAAAAAAAAGATAAAGAAGTAAAAAAAAAGCACTATGTGATCAGTTTCTGATTTCTTAAATTGTATAACAGTGCAAAAATATTGTTCATTTGTAGTGGTCTTTCTTGAACTATTTGGGAAAAAAAAGATATAAAAATAACTAAAAGCTTGTTAAAAAAATAAACAAGTGATGCAATTATGAATAAAGATTTCGACACATACTGCAATGAAGTGGCGACTTGTCCTGGGTGTACCTTGCCTTCCGCCCGATTGTAGCTGAGATAGGCACCAGCGCCCCCCGCCACCGCAAAGGGAATAAGCGGTAGGAAATGGATGGATGGATGTGAGTGTGAATGTTTTCTATCTGTGTTGGCCCTGCGATGAGGTGGCGACTTGTCCAGGGTATACCCCGCCTTCTGCCCGATTGTAGCTGAGATAGGCGCCAGCGCCCCCGAAAGGGAATAAGCGGTAGAAAATGGGTGGATGGATGGATGGATGGATGTGAGTGTGAATGTTTTCTATCTGTGTTGGCCCTGCGATGAGGTGGCGACTTGTCCAGGGTATACCCCGCCTTCTGCCCGATTGTAGCTGAGATAGGCGCCAGCGCCCCCGGAAGGGAATAAGCGGTAGAAAATGGGTGGATGGATGGATGGATGGATGTGAGTGTGAATGTTTTCTATCTGTGTTGGCCCTGCGATGAGGTGGCGACTTGTCCAGGGTATACCCCGCCTTCTGCCCGATTGTAGCTGAGATAGGCGCCAGCGCCCCCGAAAGGGAATAAGCGGTAGAAAATGGATGGATGGATGGATGGATAGCTGTAAATATACTCCTCCCCTCTTAACCACGCCCCCAACAACACCCCCCACCTCCTGAAATCGGAGTTCTCAAGGTTGGCAAGTATGCTTTAAAAACAGTCAACATTAAAAAAAAAAAAAAAAATTAATAAAAATAAAAAGTGACAAGTGGTAGGAAATGGATTAATGGACAAAATAAATCAAACAAAAAAGTCAACAGTCGGTATCAAATAGATAACCGCATCGCCTCTTACGCGTCTCGTGCGGGGGTGTGGGACTTGAACAAGATCCACGTTTAAGTGGATGATGTTCCTGATAGGCAGACAATTAGCGGATTACGACACCCGAGGGGGGGGGCGAACGATGGAATTTATTAACGAGCAATAAAAAAAAAAGATGCCTTCCACCACTTTCACCCCCCCACCCCCACCCCCACCCCCACCCCCCACGCATTACTAAGTGATCACACCCACAATGCATGCAAACGGTGCACCCTCCCTATTCTAATGTCTCTGTGGGGGAAAGACAAGGGAAAAGTAAAGCACTACTAAAAAAAAAAAATCACGCCACTACTAAATCACGCCGTGCACTTAGCACACATATTGGATGCCAAGCTTCCTTGACAGTCTAGGAATCTCCACGCGTGGGGGCTTTGGAGGTCTTTCAGAAGTCACCCTCCCCTCCCCGACTTCCCTATTGGCCACGGCCGGGCTCATTTGCATACCCTCCCCCTATAAACCCCCTTGCAGCCGCCGCAGCTCTCCTTGCTGCGAGAACTGCACACCTTCGCCGGTGCGCACCCACGGACCGACCCATGGAACATTTATCAATCTTCTTTTAAGCAGTTTCTGCAGGACATTTTTTTTTGGTGGAACCATCTAAAAAGAAAAAGTTGGACTCTGCTACTTTGGTGAATTCAAGGCGTTAAAATGGAGGGAGGAAGGTGGCTGCTGTTTGTCTCTCTGGCAAGCCTGGCAGCTGCCACGCACGCCAAGACGGTCAAGTACCAGACCTTCGAGGAGGACGCCCCGGGCACGGTGATCGGCAACTTAGCCAAGGACGTCTCCCCCGCCTATTCCTCCACGGGCTCCCGGGCCAATTTCCGGATGATGAAACAGTTCAACTCCTCTTTCATCCGCCTGCGGGAGAGCGACGGGCAACTGAGCATCGGGGAGAGGATAGACCGGGAGCGACTCTGCAAACACACCCTGCAGTGCCTCGTCGCGTTCGACGTGGTCAGCTTCTCCAAGGAGCAGTTCAAGCTCATCCACGTGGAGGTGGAGGTCAAGGACATCAACGACAACTCCCCGGAGTTCCCCCGCAAGGAGTCCAGTATGGAGGTCTCGGAGAACACCGCCGTGGGGACGCGGATCCCTCTGGACTTTGCCGTGGATGAGGATGTTGGGGTGAACTACATCCAGAGCTATCAGATCTCAGTCAACAGTCACTTTTCGATTGACGTGCTCAGCAGGGCTGACGGGGTTAAATATGCGGAGCTGGTGCTCATGAAGGAGCTGGACCGGGAGACTCAGCCGTCTTACGCCCTGGAGCTGGTCGCCATGGATGGCGGGAACCCCTCCCGCTCCGGAACGACGCGCATTAACATCAAAGTGAAAGACTACAACGACAACAGTCCGGTTTTTGACCGGAACAGCTTCTCTGTGGACCTGCCAGAGGACGCCCCAGTAGGGTTCTTGCTGCTGGACCTGAATGCGGAGGACCCAGACGAAGGGCTTAACGGCGAGGTGGTGTACGGCTTTGGGAACCAGGTCCCCTTAGAGATCCGCCAACTCTTCAAAGTGGAACGAAAGAGCGGGCGACTCACCTTGGAGAACCCAATTGACTTTGAAAGTAAGAACACGTACGAGTTTGACGTCCAGGCCGCCGACTTGGGTCCGAACCCGAGTCCGGCTGTATGCAAAATTGTGGTGCAGGTGCAAGACGTTAACGACAACGCACCAGAGATCTCCATCACGCCCATGACGTCAATCACTGCAGGGATAGCGTACATCACCGAGGCGGCGGCTAAGGAGAGTTTCGTGGCTCTGGTCAGCACCTCAGACAAAGACTCTGGTGCCAACGGACAAGTGCACTGTACACTTTATGGACATGACCACTTCAGACTGCAGCAGGCCTACGAGGACAGCTTCATGATCGTGAGCACCAATCCGCTAGACCGTGAAAAAATTCCTGAATACAACCTCACTGTTGTAGCCGAAGACCTGGGCTCCCCTCCTTTCAGGACCATCACCCAGTACACAATCCGTCTCACGGACGAGAATGACAACGCTCCGGTGTTCAGTAAACCGGTGTACGAGGTCACAGTGGTGGAGAACAACGCACCTGGCGCTTACATCACAACAGTGGTAGCACGGGACATGGACATGGGCTTAAACGGAAAGGTCACCTATAAACTAGCAGATAGCTACTTCATGGGCTCGCCTATTTCCACTTTTGTGTCCCTGGACCCCGCCAGTGGGTCTCTTTACGCGCTGCGGAGCTTTAACTTTGAGGTCATGAAACAACTGGAGCTTCGCATCACAGCCAGCGACGGCGGCTCCCCGGCCCTGTCTGGCAGCGCCAATGTCTTCGTGAGAATCGCAGACCAGAACGACAACACACCCGCCATCACTCACCCGGCGCTCAACAACGGCTCGGCTGAGCTCCTCCTGCCCCGGGACGCCCCGACCGGGTACATCGTCACCCGTGTGGAGGCCAGAGACGCAGATGAGGGCATCAACTCTGAGCTTTCCTTCGGGTTGGCCACCGGTGAACCCTCCGTGTTCTCCGTCAACAAAGTGACGGGGGAGATCTACCTGAACCAGGCGCTCAACCACGACGTGGACGACACCTTGAGCCTCACCGTGACGGTGAGCGACAACGGCAGGCCGGCTCTCACCGCCACAGCCACGCTGCGCTTCCTCATCATCGCCGGCTCCCCGCCGAGTGACCGCGCCGTGTACCAGGCGGGCAGCGGGAGCGAGGTGGTGGCGCAGTGGGACCTGTCGGTGGTGATCATCGTCGTCCTGGCGGGGAGCTGCACCCTCCTGCTGCTTGCCATCATCCTCATCGCCACCACATGCAACCGCCACAGAGAGGACAAAGTTGGCGAGGACAGCGACTCGTACGGGGAGAAAGACACCCTGGAGCGGGGCAGGAACCACGTGGCCGGCAACTTGCTCCTTCCTCTGCACGCGGCCGCGGGGGAGGCGGGTTTTGAGGGACACTCCTACAGCAGCCAGGCCGGAGGGTTCAACCCTGCCCATGTTGGGAGAAGCGACATGTGCTCGGCCTCAGAGGACGGCAGCGAGGTGCCGTGTGTTTATGACTCGGACACGAACAAACCAAGGGCGAACAAACACGAGGTGAGCGCCCCTTTTCAGGACGTCCGGCGCAGCTAATCATCATTTTCGTCCTGCTTAACTCTGCTTTTTCTCTACCTTTCGCAGGGGTACTCGACTCTGCCTGGCTACGGCAACGGGAAGGAGGCCGTGAGGCCAATCACCATCTGGAAGGGCAACTCTTACACCACCATCTCCGCCCGAGACCCCGCCTTCAGCGGCAAGGACAGCGGCAAGGGGGACAGCGACTTCAATGACAGCGACAGCGATGTCAGCGGAGACACCGCCGGCTTGAAGAAAGACGCACCCGCTCCCCCGATATGCGCCCAAAACGGTGAGGAAATTAGGACGGTTCTACCGATTTCCCTCAGAGTCTAACGCTTCTCCGTTCAACAGCTTTGTGGGCCTGCACCAGCGAGTGTAAGGTCCTGGGTCACTCCGACCGCTGTTGGAGCCCCTCGGCCGTGCGAGCCAACGCGGCGCCCTCCCCGGCGCCGACCGTCTCCTCCTTCACCGGTCAGTCCAAGACGGCGTCCCTGCCCAGGGACCCGCAACGCAGGGACAACTACTACCAAGCGCACATACCCAAAACCGTGGGGCTCCAGAGCGTGTACGAGAAAGTCCTGCACAGGGAGTACGACTACGTCATGGTCACCCCCACCCGGCCTGCGAGGGTCCAGGAGGTGTGCAGTGACGTCACCATTCCGGTCTACGCCCCCACCCCCACGCACTGCAACGACGACAACTGAAGCACAACTCCGCACACGTACTTTCAGTATACTCCAAAAAAGAAATAATTATTTATTACCCGTTATTGTAAAAAAAAAAAATATTGTGTTTGTGCATTTTTGGTTTAATGTACTCAATCACTTTTCTTCTTTCTTGAACATGTCTGATATGCAAGTTTTGTACATAGAGAGATTTTATTTTTTTATGAAAGCCATAATAAAAGCATGCTTCTATTTAAATCGGCCCCAGTCCCATGAGGCTGGGACAAAGATGGAGATGTAATGGAATCATTTTGAATGTAAAAATAACTAATTGTACATATTTTTTTGTATCATCACAATGCTGTGAGGGGGGAAATAAACTTTTGAAATACTGCGATAATGCCACCAGGTGTCGCTGTTATTGCAGCAGTGCTCTTACGTCCCTGCAGCACACTGAAGGTCACTTTACCTCTTTTTTTTTTTGTTAGTACAATTAATCCGCAGGTGGCGGTAAATCATGTGTAGCTTCAATAACGAGGAGACTATCGAAACATTTTAAAATGACCTCATAAATTAAACCACACTTAGGCTGTCCTCGTATAAATGAATCACGGCCCCAGTGAAATATGCACACTGGAGCGTCCACTCCCACACAACTTAAAGACTAACTTGTCAATTCATTAGCGATAAACCTGAACACACATTGCTTTTATATACCTAATATATATACGTACACACATATACACACAAAAGACAACACTTCCGTAAGGTTTTCAGATCAACTAGGGGACGCGATTTGAACGTGTTGTTTTTAGGTTGGTCTCTCCAAAGCTTTGGAATACATTGCAAAATACCTATTCTATTCTGGGTGATCATTTAAACCCTGGAGCGTCCACTCCCACACAACTTAAAGACTAACTTGTCAATTCATTAGCGATAAACCTGAACACACGTTGCTTTTATGTACCTAATATATTAGCAAAAGATGCATTTCATACAGGGAGTGTAATTGAAGGCACTCGATAGAGTACTTAAGATTTACAAAATAAATATGTACATAAACAGTAATACATATATACAGTATGTATATATATATAAATACATATACATACATGCATACATACGTACACACATATACACACAAAAGACAACACTTCCGTAAGGTTTTCAGATCAACTAGGGGACGCGATTTGAACGTGTTGTTTTTAGGTTGGTCTCTCCAAAGCTTTGGAATACATTGCAAAATACCTATTCTATTCTGGGTGATCATTTAAACACTGGAGCGTCCACTCCCACACAACTTAAAGACTAACTTGTCAATTCATTAGCGATAAACCTGAACACACGTTGCTTTTATGTACCTAATATATTAGCAAAAGATGCATTTCATACAGGGAGTGTAATTGAAGGCACTCGATAGAGTACTTAAGATTTACAAAATAAATATGTACATAAACAGTAATACATATATACAGTATGTATATATATATATAAATACATATACATACATGCATACATACATATATACGTACACACATATACACACAAAAGACAACACTTCCGTAAGGTTTTCAGATCAACTAGGGGACGCGATTTGAACGTGTTGTTTTTAGGTTGGTCTCTCCAAAGCTTTGGAATACATTGCAAAATACCTATTCTATTCTGGGTGATCATTTAAACCCTGGAGCGTCCACTCCCACACAACTTAAAGACTAACTTGTCAATTCATTAGCGATAAACCTGAACACACGTTGCTTTTATGTACCTAATATATTAGCAAAAGATGCATTTCATACAGGGAGTGTAATTGAAGGCACTCGATAGAGTACTTAAGATGTACAAAATAATTATGTACATAAACAGTAATACATATATATATATATATATATATATATATATATATATATATACATACACACATATACACACAAAAGACAACACTTCCGTAAGGTTTTCAGATCAACTAGGGGACGCAATTTGAATGTGTTTTTAGGTTGGTCTCTCCAAAGCTTTGGCATAAATTGCAAAATACCTATTCTGTTCTGGGTGATCATTTAAACTCAGTTTATGTGTCTTATAAAGAATTTGGGATTGACCAGCAAGTTAAATTCCCTTGGAGGAACATCTGGTCCAAACGCAACAATGCATACATGTTCATTTATTTCATTGCACATAACTGTGGTGCGTTCAAGGACCCTTAAAGTTAGAAACAGAGGCATCACTAGTTTTGAATAACAGAGGGGTGACTTAATGCCCAGGAAATGCACTAAAAACAATATAATTATAATATTATTCTAAAAATAACCCTATGTGTATCAGCTACTCTCCACTTTACCCTCTCTAGTATAGGACAGATTTATAATCATATTTAAGTGAATAATAACAGGTTATATGATTATGCAAATACATATAATGGCCACTTTATATCAAGTTTGTTGGTGCTCAAAAAAGAAAACTTGTAAAAAAACAGTGGTGCATTCAAGGACCCTGGATTAAAGTTAGAAACAAAAGCGTCACTAGGTTTTAAAGACTTTGGGGGACTATACTCCCAGGAAATGCAATAAAATAATAATGATGGAGTATTGTATGTTAGTAATATATATTTAATGTGAAAAAATAAACACCATTGAAAAAAATACAAAAGGACGACATCAATTGAATTCCCTTTAGCAGCTATGAAACTATAAAATGATGTTGCTGAATTATTATTTATTTTTTTTCAGACCGCCCAAATACGCAAGATGGAGGATTCTCTCTGTCAGTTTGCATGTCCTTTTTTTAAAAAACGTGCTCAATAAAATGCAAAACCGAGCTCGCAAAGCTGAGATGAGTGTTGATAAATCACATTGCGTGTGCTAAATAATATTTGCATCTTCTCCCAGTTTCCATTAATTTCTACAACTCTTATTTTTTTTGTGATAGAGTGATTGGAGCACGTACTTGTTGGTCACAAAAAAAAAAAAACATTCGTGAAGTTTGATTCTTTTATGAATTTATTATGGGTTTACTGAAAATGTGAGCAAATCTGCTGGGTCAAAAGTATTCATACAGCAATGTTAATATTTGGCAAGTTTCACTGCAATAAGGTGCTTTTGGTAGCCAGCCACAAGCTTCTGGTTGAAATTGTGACCACTCCTCTTGACAAAATAGGTGCAGATCAGCTAAATTAGTTGGTTTTCTGATATGGACTTGTTTCTTCAGCATTGTCCACACGTTTAAGTCAGGACTTTGGGAGGGCCATCCTCAAAGCTTCATTCTAGCCTAATTTAGCCATTCCTTTACCACTTTTGACATGTGTTTTGGGTCATTGTCCTGTTGGAACACCCAACTGTGCCAAAGACCCAACCTCTGGGCTGATGATTTTAGTTTGTCCCGAAGAATTTGGAGGTAATCCTCCTTTTCTAATTGTCCCAATTAGACTCTTTAAAGTGCTAGTTCCATTAGCAGCAAAACAGGCTCAGAGCATAATACTACCACCACCATGCTTGACAGTAGGTGTGGTGTTCCTGGGATTAAAGGCCTCACATTTTCTCCTCCAAACATATTGCTGGGTATTGTGGCCAAACAGCTCCATTTTTGTTTCATCTGACATCAAATGGACAAAGATAAGACCTTCTGGAGGAGAGTTCTGTGGTCAGATTTGCTCACAAAAAGAACCGAACTTCATGAATGTTATTTTTTTTGGGACGAACAAGTATGTGCTCCAAAAAATAAGAGTCGTAGAAATGACAGGAAACTCACAACAGCCATGACATTATGTTATTTACAAGTGTATCCAAACTTTTGACCACGACTATACCTAAATTAAAATCTTGCATAACTAATAGGATAAAAAGTAAAATACAAAATGACTTCAATAAAATAATCAGGTAGAAGCCAAATCAAAAAGGTGGGTCTAAAGTCTGATCTCAAAATCATGAGTGTCAGGTTGAGTTTGTGACGAACCCCAAGATGCAGAGATGGTGGCAGGCATTGAATAAGAAAACACGATTTAATTTATCGCTAAAACAAGAGCAAAAAATAGGCGCGCACAAGGCGGATAACAAACTTGGCTATGAACAGAAACACTTACTTTGACATGAGCAGAGTGAACTGAAGTAGACACAACCACAACGATAAGTAATAATGGCATTGACAGGTAGTGGTGACATCGAAACGACAATAATCCAGCTCTGACTGGAGGACAAAGCAGGTTTAGATGACAGCGGGCTGATTGACACCAGGTGTGGCCAGGTGCCAATCAGCCACAGCTAAGGGGAAACAGCGCTCAGGGATAAATAAAAGCGCTGACAGGAAACAAAGACACACACACAGAGGAAAAACCAAAACAAAACCAGTCAGGGACAAGCCTGACAATGAGGTCCTCCAGCAAGCTGTTCCATAGACTTTGAGTCCTGACTTTGGTAATAATTAAGAGATCTCACGCTCATAGGGTAAAAGTAAATCTGAAAGGTAAGAAGGCTCAATACCATAAAATAAACATTTATAAACCATAACAAGAACCTTAAAATTGACCCTGAAACACACTGTGGGGCCAATGCAGAGATTTTAAAACTGGTGTAATGTGTGGATCGGGTCCGTCAAGTAAGAAGGCGTGCGATCCGTTTTGCGCCTCGGTTTTCATTGATACGCAAAATATATGCCGATCATCGGAGCAGCCAGAATTCTGGGCGGCGATAATGCAAATACAAAACTCAGGAAACGCATGCGGTCACGTCCTACCCTAAGCCCCGACCCACCATCAAAACATTCGGGAAGGTTGGAGCGTGTGGAAGGAAGTTATGAGCGTTATAATTTTCCACCACAAGGAGGCGATTCTGGCACCACAGTAGACGTGCGTTGGTGTCCCACCCAAAGTCGAGATTTACTTGCAAATATTTCAAGAAAATCGGACCATGAGCAAGGAAGTTGTAGCTGTTATCAGTGTATGACCGTTATAATTGTCCACCACAAGGGGTCCATATTGGCACCACAGTAGTTGTTCGTTGGCGTCCTACCTAAAGTCGAGATTTACTCACAAATATTTCAGGAAAATCGACGAATATCTAGTAAGTTATTGGCGTTATAATTTTCCACCACAAGGGGTCCATATTGGCACCAGAGTAGACGTGCGTTGGTGTCCTACCCAGAGTCGAGATTTACTCGCAAATATTTCGAGAAAATCGGAGCATGTGGAAGGAAGTTGTAGCTGTTATCATTTTCCACCACAAGGGGGCGATATTGGCACCACAGTAGTCGTCCGTTAGCGTCCTACCCAAAGTCGAGATTTACTCGCAAATATTTCGAGAAAATCGACGAATGTGTAAGTAAGTTATGAGCGTTACAATTTTCCACCACAAGGGGTCGATATTGACACCACAGTAGTTGTTCGTTGGCGTCCTACCCAAAGTCGAGATTTACTCGCAAATATTTCGAGAAAATCAACGAATGTGTAAGTAAGTTATGAGCGTTACAATTTTCCACCACAAGGGGTCAATATTGACACCACAGTAGTTGTTCGTTGGTGTCCTACCCAGGGTAGAGATTTACTCGCAAATATTTCGAGAAAATCGGAGCATTTGGAAGGAAGTTGTAGCTGTTATCATTTTCCACCATTTTCCATCATTTTCCGTTAGCGTCCTACCCAAAGTCGAGATTTACTCGCAAATATTTCGAGAAAATCGACGAATGTGTAAGTAAGTTATGAGCGTTACAATTTTCCACCACAAGGGGTCGATATTGTCACCACAGTAGTTGTTCGTTGGCGTCCTACCCAGAGTAGAGATTTAATCGGAAATATTTCAAGAAAATTGGAAGTTATGAGCATTAACATTTTCCACCACAAGGGGTCGATATTGACACCACAGTAGACGTGCGTTGGCGTCCTACCCAGAGTCGAGATTTACTCGCAAATATTTCGAGAAAATCGGAGCATTTGGAAGGAAGTTGTAGCTGTTATCATTTTCCACCACAAGGGGGCGATATTGGCACCACAGTAGTCGTCCGTTAGCGTCCTACCCAAAGTCGAGATTTACTCGCAAATATTTCGAGAAAATCGACGAATGTGTAAGTAAGTTATGAGCGTTACAATTTTCCACCACAAGGGGTCGATATTGTCACCACAGTAGTTGTTCGTCGGTGTCCTACCCAGGGTAGAGATTTAATCGCAAATATTTCAAGAAAATTGGAAGTTATGAGCATTAACATTTTCCACCACAAGGGGTTGATATTGACACCACGGTAGTCGTGCATTGGCGACCCACCCAGAGTCGAGATTTACTCGCAAATATTTCGAAAAAATCGGAGCATTTGGAAGGAAGTTGTAGCTGTTATCATTTTCCACCACAAGGGGGCGATATTGGCACCACAGTAGTCGTCCGTTAGCGTCCTACCCAAAGTCGAGATTTACTCGCAAATATTTCGAGAAAATCGACGAATGTGTAAGTAAGTTATGAGCGTTACAATTTTCCACCACAAGGGGTCGATATTGTCACCACAGTAGTTGTTCGTTGGTGTCCTACCCAGGGTAGAGATTTAATCGCAAATATTTCAAGAAAATTGGAAGTTATGAGCATTAACATTTTCCACCACAAGGGGTCGATATTGACACCACAGTAGTCGTGCATTGGCGACCCACCCAGAGTCGATATTTACTCGCAAATATTTTAAGAAAATCGGAGCATGTCAAATTAAGTTATGACCGTTATAATTGTCCACCACAAGGGGTCCATATTGGCACCACAGTAGTTGTTCGTTGGTGTCCTACCTAAAGTCGAGATTTACTCACAAATATTTCAGGAAAATCGACGAATATCTAGTAAGTTATTGGCGTTATAATTTTCCACCACAAGGGGTCCATATTGGCACCACAGTAGACGTGCGTTGGCGTCCTACCCAGAGTCGAGATTTACTCGCAAATATTTCGAGAAAATCGGAGCATTTGGAAGGAAGTTGTAGCTGTTATCATTTTCCACCACAAGGGGGCGATATTGGCACCACAGTAGTCGTCCGTTAGTGTCCTACCCAGAGTCGAGATTTACTCGCAAATATTTCGAGAAAATCGGAGCATTTGGAAGGAAGTTGTAGCTGTTATCATTTTCCACCACAAGGGGTCCATATTGGCACCACAGTAGTCGTGCGTTGGCGTCCTACCCAGAGTCGAGATTTACTCGCAAATATTTAGAGAAAATCGGAGCATGTGGAAGGAAGTTGTAGCTGTTATCATTTTCCACCACAAGGGGGCGATATTGGCACCGCAGTAGTCGTCCGTTAGCGTCCTACCCAGAGTCGAGATTTACTCGCAAATATTTCGAGAAAATCGGAGCATGTGGAAGGAAGTTGTAGCTGTTATCATTTTCCACCACAAGGGGGCGATATTGGCACCACAGTAGTTGTCCGTTAGCGTCCTACCCAAAGTCGAGATTTACTCGCAAATATTTCGAGAAAATCGACGAATGTGTAAGTAAGTTATGAGCGTTACAATTTTCCACCACAAGGGGTCGATATTGTCACCACAGTAGTTGTTCGTTGGTGCCCTACCCAGAATCGAGATTTAATCGGAAATATTTCAAGAAAATTGGAAGTTATGAGCATTAACATTTTCCACCACAAGGGGTCCATATTGGCACCACGGTAGTCGTGCATTGGCGACCCACCCAGAGTCGATATTTACTCGCAAATATTCTAAGAAAATCGGAGCATGTCAAATTAAGTTATGACCGTTATAATTGTCAACATCGTGAAACACTTTTTTTTTTTTTAAGTCAGACAAATGCTTGTGGAGGCAACCTGTGCGTAAATGGGCAACTTTTTTTTTTTCCATTTCAGGAAGAAGGGAGTGGTTGCAATGACCCCTCACTCCCACTAAGAGAGAGAGGGAGGAGAGAGAGAGAGAGAGAGAGAGAGTGTGCAAGTGGACCTGGGATCCTCAGGTGTTCGGCTCCAGTCATGGCCGGGAATTCAGAGAAAGTAGCGATCGCCTCAGCGGGGCCGGAAGACGTGCAGCAGTTCATGCCTCCGGTGAGAGTCCGTGCACTGGGTCTGTCGGACGTGATCATTAACGCTCCAGGTCTTTGGTTTTTGTTTGGTTTTGTTTGCGCAGGCTTACTCTACTTTGGCGGTGAAGCCCGCCGCCACCGGGCGCTTCCTCAAGGCCGGGATGGCGGTGCTGGTCGCCGGGGCCCTGCTGCTGCTGCTGGGGGCCGTCGGAGCCTTTTACTTCTGGAACAACAATGAAAAACACGTAAGTGTGTGGTGTAAGACACTCAGACCGGACAGCATGCGGGGGATCATCCAAGTCCACTTAAGCAGCGAATTTACCTTTTTTTTAAACGCTAAAAAGAGTCATCAACTTTAGAGTGGGACTCTTTTTTTTTTTTTTTTTTGGGAGGGTGGGCAAACATGGAGTTAAACAAGACATGTTACATGATGGAGTGCATGAATGGAGCCCTTGTGTGTGTGGGGTGGGGTGGGGGTGGAGGGGGTCCTCTCTGGTCCGGTTGACGGTCCGGGTGCAAGAGGTGTGAGGACAGAGGGGAAAACTCGCAGCTTTTTGGGTATTTTTTTTACTAGGACGTGGCTGCTACTGTAATTAAGAAGTGGTATTAAAAACCTCTAAAGGCCTAGAGTCCACATGCGTGGACAGCAAGTTTTTAGCTCTTATTTCCAAAATTGTGTACACTACTGAATTGGGGTCTTATGGCCACTTATGTGGACACTTATACTGCCGTCTGGTGGTGTCGGAAGAGTATAACATACAATGAATTTGGGAAAAAAAAGTGTAAAAATAAGAATTAGCATGTCACTAAGCATGAAGTACACGTTTGTGTACTTATGGACTAAATACATTATATCAAAAGATGACTCTTAATTTTTACTCTAATTAGGGTCCAATAAGCCTAAATAGCAAAGAAAAAAAAAGCATGTAAACAAACAGCTCGGGCCTTAAGAGGTTAAGGAGACCCATCACCAGAGATTGGAACTATAGGGCTGACGGCTTTTTAGTTACCTTCCGAACTCCAGTGTGACTTTTCTGATGGCAGTGCGTCAAAGAAAAGGAAAGTGAAGGAAGTGGAGAAATCCACACGCCAAGCTCCTTCCAGTCCTGGTTGAGGGCTCCAATCAGGGCTAAAACAAGCGAAAAGCCGATCTACGAAACGTGTGCAAAGTGGATCGGGTCCGTCAAGTAAGAAGGCGTGCGATCCGTTTTGCGCCTCGGTTTTCATTGATACGCAAAATATATGCCGATCATCAGAGCAGCCAGAATTCTGGGCGGCGATAATGCAAATACAAAACTCGGGAAACGCATGCGGTCACGTCCTACCCTAAGCCCCGACCCACCATCAAAAAATTCGGGAAGGTTGGAGCGTGTGGAAGGAAGTTATGAGCGTTATAATTTTCCACCACAAGGAGGCGATTCTGGCAGCACAGTAGACGTGCGTTGGTGTCCCACCCAAAGTCGAGATTTACTTGCAAATATTTCAAGAAAATCGGACCATGAGCAAGGAAGTTGTAGCTGTTATCAGTGTATGACCGTTATAATTGTCCACCACAAGGGGTCCATATTGTTTCCACAGTAGTTGTTCGTTGGCGTCCTACCTAAAGTCGAGATTTACTCACAAATATTTCAGGAAAATCGACGAATGTGTAAGTAAGTTATGAGCGTTACAATTTTCCACCACAAGGGGTCCATATTGGCACCACAGTAGACGTGCGTTGGCGTCCTACCCAAAGTCGAGATTTACTCGCAAATATTTCGAGAAAATCGACGAATGTGTAAGTAAGTTATGAGCGTTACAATTTTCCACCACAAGGGGTCGATATTGTCACCACAGTAGTTGTTCGTTGGTGTCCTACCCAGAGTCGAGATTTAATCGCAAATATTTCAAGAAAATTGGAAGTTATGAGCATTAACATTTTCCACCACAAGGGGTCGATATTGGCACCACGGTAGTCGTGCATTGGCGACCCACCCAGAGTCGAGATTTACTCGCAAATATTTTAAGAAAATCGGAGCATGTGTAAGTTATGAGCGTTATAATTTTCCACCACAAGGGGTCGATATTGTCACCACAGTAGTTGTTCGTTGGTGTCCCACCCAGAGTCGAGATTTACTTGCAAATATTTCAAGAAAATTGGAAGTTATGAGCATTAACATTTTCCACCACAAGGGGTCCATATTGGCACCACAGTAGCCGTGCGTTGGCGTCCTACCCAGAGTCGAGATTTACTCGCAAATATTTTAAGAAAATCGGAGCATGTCAAATTAAGTTATGACCGTTATAATTATCCACCACAAGGGGTCGATATTGTCACCACAGTAGTTGTTCGTTGGCGTCCCACCCAGAGTCGAGATTTACTCACAAAAATTTAAAGAAAATTGGAGCATGTGTAAGTAAGTTATGAGCGTTATAATTTTCCACCACAAGGGGTCCATATTGGCACCACAGTAGTCGTGCGTTGGCGTCCTACCCAAAGTCGAGATTTACTCGCAAATATTTCGAGAAAATCGGACCATGTGGAAGGAAGTTGTAGCTGTTATCATTTTCGACCACAAGGGGGCAATATTGGCACCGCAGTAGGCGTCCGTTAGCCTCCTACCCAGAGTCGAGATTTACTCGCAAATATTTCAAGAAAATCGGAGCATGTGGAAGGAAGTTGTAGCTGTTATAATTTCCTACCACAAGGGGGCGATTCTGACACCACAGTAGTCATGCGTTGGCGTCCCACTCAGATTCGAGATTTACTCGCAAAAATGTCAAGAAAATCGGAGCATGTGGAAGGAAGTTGTAGCGATTAGAATTGTCCACCACAAGGGGGCGATTTTGCACAACAGTAGTCGTGCGTTGGCGTCCTACCCAGAGTCGAGATTTACTCACAAATATTTCAAGAAAATCTGAGCATGTGTAAGTAAGTTATGAGCGTTATAATTTTCCACCACAAGGGGTCCATATTGGCACCACAGTAGTCGTACGTTGGCGACCCACCCAAAGTCGAGATTTACTCGCAAATATTTTAAGAAAATCGGACCATGTGGAAGGAAGTTGTAGCTCTTATCATTTTTGACCACAAGGGGGCAATATTGGCACCGCAAGTCACGATCAATTCCAGATCTTTAAGCCGCATATTAGTTTGGAAAGAGAGATGATTATTTAAATTAAATTAATGACTGTTTGATGGTTGATGTCGAGGAGCAGTTTTCGCCCACAGGCCCCGCCCACTAGGAAGGGGTTTGACCAGTCACTGACCCATCCGGCACATCAGGATGTCATCATCATCATCATCATCATTTGTACCAAATTGGAATCAAGATCTGGGTTTGCAGAACCGGGTAACAAATGTTAAAATTTTGGTGCCATCCCATGGCGTGGGCGAAATTTCTTGGCAATTTATCATCGCCTATATTTGTAGTAAATGTCAAATTTAATCGTAGCATTTTGGTCCAAGTCCCGAGGATTTCGTTAAAAAGTACGACCCGTTTTTGGACGAAAAATGGTTGATAGAAAACGGGACGGCCGACTTCCTGTTTGTTTTTTAAAAATATGGCTTCTTGAGACTTTTATGACGTCCCCAGCGATTCCGGGGACGGAACGTAAACCCGGTGGCAGGGGCAGAGTTTTATTTTTTTTTTAATTTCTAGGGAATGCTACGTAGTCAATTTTAAAATGTTGTGTACGTGATCACGAAAATATAGATTTTTTTTTTTTTCAGACTAAAAAAGCTTGCAAAAATCGGGGAGTTTTTGTATACATCAAGAGCCTCAAAAAGCGATTGAGATGGCAGAATACATTTTTAACGGCGCAATTCCGATCGGGCCTTTGCAGCTTTTGCATTACTTAGCACACGCAATGTGATTTATCGACACTCATCACCGATTCGGTAGCCCCGTTTTGCGTTTTATTTTGCACATTTTTTATTTTCGGACGTTCAAACTGCAAAGGGGACAGCCCTATCCTGGAGAAGACACTACATTTTTAGCTTAATGCTTAATCTGAGATACGAGCTACTGTACATATGTTGTCTTTCCAGACACTTACACACGAAAATCTCCTTTTATGGTCAAAAGGTGTGCTGTCCTGACTTAGCACACACCCAGAGACAGGAAGGAGGAATAGACAACAGTTAGTTTGGCTTTTCCAAGTTAGGAGCGGCTCATTTTTCCTCACTCGACCTCCTCCAGGCACTGCAGTCCCTTGTAAATGACACTCACTTGTAAAAAAAAAAACTTTTCCGACGTCAATTTTGAATCCGGCCGCACTGACGTGACCGGACTAGGATGACAAGAACAGAAATACGGCTCAAAAGAAAACAGACTTGAGACAAGGTACAGCCGCAGATTTTACAAAGCGGAAACAGGAAGTACAAAGAGACAAAAATAACTTTTAAATTGGGGTAACGGGGGTGCTGTCATGGGATTTCCGTGCAAATGCTTCATTGTTGAATTGTGTGAACGCTCCAAAGCAGGCTTTACCTTGACAAGTTCCAAAAACTCCCAGATTTCCCAGAATTTCAGGTTTTCTGGGACATTTTTCCCATTCAAAAATGAATTGGCCATTTTTCAACCCTTTGCCATTTCCACATTTTTCGACCTATTCAAACCATTCCACCTTTAACACAATCCAACATTCTGGAAATTCAAACTATCATTTTTCTAAGTTCCAAAAAATTCCAGGATTTTTCAGATTTTCTGCTTTTCCAAAGCCCTATTTCCACCCTTTTTTCTGGCGACTACTCCTTCCACATTTTTCAACGCATTTCAACCGTTCCACCGTCAAAATATTCCTCTTAATCAAGACAAAAACTAAATTGTTTTTCGAACTAGAAAAATTCCCGGTTTTCCCAAAATTCCAGGATTTCCGTAATACCATTTCTCAATTTCAACATTTCTCCCCCGATTTGAAAAATTTCAACACCAACAATTTCAACTCACTCCGATCATTCAAGTTTTTTTGTTTTTTTTAACCATTTTCAAAAAAATTCCCGCTCTTTTCAAAATTCTCAATTTTTCGGAAGTGGAACATTTTTCAAAGTTCCACAACTCCCGCATTTTTCATCCGATTCAAACTGTTCCAACTTCAAAATATTCAGCCTGTTCAGGAATTGTGTGCTCTAATTAAAGAATTCTAAGAAAAAAAAATTCCCGTATTTCCCATAATTCCCTTTTTTTTATGCATTTCCCCATTCAAAATGAATTGGCCATTTTTCAACCCTTTGCCATTTCCACATTTTTCGACCTATTCAAACCATTCCACCTTTAACACAATCCAACATTCTGGAAATTCAAACTATCATTTTTCTAAGTTCCAAAAAATTCCAGGATTTTTCAGAATTTCTGCTTTTCCAAAGCCCTATTTCCACCCTTTTTTCTGGCGACTACTCCTTCCACATTTTTCAACCGTTCCACCGTCAAAATATTCCTCTTAATCAAGACAAAAACGAAATTGTTTTTCGAACTAGAAAAATTCCCGGTTTTCCCAAAATTCCAGGATTTCCGTAATACCATTTCTCAATTTCAACATTTCTCCCCCGATTTGAAAAATTTCAACACCAACAATTTCAACTCACTCCGATCATTCAAGTTTTTTTTTTTTTTTTTAACCATTTTCAAAAAAATTCCCGCTCTTTTCAAAATTCTCAATTTTTTGGAAATGGAACATTTTTCAAAGTTCCACAACTCCTGCATTTTTCATCCGATTCAAACTGTTCCAACTTCAAAATATTCAGCCTGTTCAGGAATTGTGTGCTCTAATTAAAGAATTCAAAAAAAAAAATTCCCGTATTTCCCATAATTCCCTTTTTTTTATGCATTTCCCCATTCAAAATGAATTGGCCATTTTTCAACCCTTTGCCATTTCCACATTTTTCGACCTATTCAAACCATTCCACCTTTAACACAATCCACCATTCTGGAAATTCAAACTATCATTTTTCTAAGTTCCCAAAAATTCCAGGATTTTTCAGAATTTCTGCTTTTCCAAAGCCCTATTTCCACCCTTTTTTCTGGCGACTACTCCTTCCACATTTTTCAACGCATTTCAACCGTTCCACCGTCAAAATATTCCTCTTAATCAAGACAAAAACGAAATTGTTTTTCGAACTAGAAAAATTCCCGGTTTTCCCAAAATTCCAGGATTTCCGTAATACCATTTCTCAATTTCAACATTTCTCCTCCAATTTGAAAAATTTCAACACCAACAATTTCAACTCACTCCGATCATTCAAGTTTTTTTTTTTTTTTTAACCATTTTCAAAAAAATTCCCGCTCTTTTCAAAATTCTCAATTTTTCGGAAATGGAACATTTTTCAAAGTTCCACAACTCCCGCATTTTTCATCCGATTCAAACTGTTCCAACTTCAAAATATTCAGCCTGTTCAGGAATTGTGTGCTCTAATTAAAGAATTCTAAGAAAAAAAAATTCCCGTATTTCCCATAATTCCCTTTTTTTTATGCATTTCTCCATTCAAAATGAATTGGCCATTTTTCAACCCTTTGCCATTTCCACATTTTTCGACCTATTCAAACCATTCCACCTTTAACACAATCCAACATTCTGGAAATTCAAACTATCATTTTTCTAAATTCCAAAAAATTCCAGGATTTTTCAGAATTTCTGCTTTTCCAAAGCCCTATTTCCACCCTTTTTTCTGGCGACTACTCCTTCCACATTTTTCAACGCATTTCAACCGTTCCACCGTCAAAATATTCCTCTTAATCAAGACAAAAACGAAGTTGTTTTTCGAACTAGAAAAATTCCCGGTTTTCCCAAAATTCCAGGATTTCCGTAATACCATTTCTCAATTTCAACATTTCTCCCCTGATTTGAAAAATTTCAACACCAACAATTTCAACTCACTCCGATCATTCAAGTTTTTTTTTTGTTTTTTTTTAACCATTTTCAAAAAAATTCCCGCTCTTTTCAAAATTCTCAATTTTTCGGAAATGGAACATTTTTCAAAGTTCCACAACTCCCGCATTTTTCATCCGATTCAAACTGTTCCAACTTCAAAATATTCAGCCTGTTCAGGAATTGTGTGCTCTAATTAAAGAATTCTAAGAAAAAAAATTTCCGTATTTCCCATAATTCCCTTTTTTTTATGCATTTCCCCATTCAAAATGAATTGGCCATTTTTCAACCCTTTGCCATTTCCACATTTTTCGACCTATTCAAACCATTCCACCTTTAACACAATCCAACATTCTGGAAATTCAAATTATCATTTTTCTAAGTTGACAAAAATTCCAGGATTTTTCAGATTTTCCAAAGCCCTATTTCCACCCTTTTTTCTGGCGACTACTCCTTCCACATTTTTCAACGCATTTCAACCGTTCCACCGTCAAAATATTCCTCTTAATCAAGACAAAAACGAAATTGTTTTTCGAACTAGAAAAATTCCCGGTTTTCCCAAAATTCCAGGATTTCCGTAATACCATTTCTCAATTTCGACATTTCTCCCCCGATTTGAAAAATTTCAACACCAACAATTTCAACTCACTCCGATCATTCAAGTTTTTTTTTTTGTTTTTTTTTAACCATTCTCAAAAAAATTCCCGCTCTTTTCAAAATTCTCAATTTTTCGGAAATGGAACATTTTTCAAAGTTCCACAACTCCCGCATTTTTCATACGATTCAAACGGTTCCAACTTCAAAATATTCAGCCTGTTCAGGAATTGTGTGCTCTAATTAAAGAATTCTAAGAAAAAAAATTCCCGTATTTCCCATAATTCCCTTTTTTTTATGCATTTCCCCATTCAAAATGAATTAGCCATTTTTCAAACTTCAACAATTCCCACATTCTTCAACTCATTCAAACCATTTTGGAAATTCAAACTACCGTTTTTCCAAGTTCAAGAAAAATTTCCATATTTTCCCGAAATTCTGTGACGCTTAACAAGCATCGTGGTGCGGGTTTGTTCTCTCGTGGATGCAGTCGGAGATGGACACAGCGTGAAGGTAGAAAATGATGATTTATTATCACTAACAAAACCAACTAAGAACAGACTAGCAACAGAAAACACTTGCACAAGGCACTAACAACAAAACGTACAAAAAAAGCGCTAGCATGAGAGCTAGGGACAAGCAAGGGAATAGCGGGGAAACTAAAGTACACAAAGTCTTTTACCACAAGCGACGTCACCTGTTGCATCAAATACAAACCAGATTCCGAGAGCGAGTAACGAAAAAGGCAGGCTTTAAATAAGGAGAGTCATTAAGAGGCAGGTGCGCGTCTAAAAGCAAAAGGCGGAACAGAACAGGAAGTGCCACCAGGAACTAAGGAAGTCAAATAACAGAACACAATACAAAGATGGAACAAAAACAGAATATGACATGACCCAAGTAGCTGATCGTGATTCAACATTTCTTGCCCGATTTAAACAATTCAAACACAAACCATAACAGCTCATTCATTTTTTTTTTAAATCTCGCTTTTCCCAAAATTCCCAAATTTCCAGGAAGGTGGCATTGAAATGAATGGAACATTTTTCCAAGTTGCACAATTTCCCCACATTTTTCCACCTATTCAAACCATTCCAACATCAACACATTCCATTCATCCTGGACATTCAGACTAAGACTTTCCCAAGTTCCGAACCAAATTCCCGTTTTCCTGGAAATTCTTCAACATTCCAACATTCAAACTATTCTTACAATTGCAACATGGTTTTCCAATCATCAGTTAGCTTATGGGGTGTTTTTGTTAGGAAAACACAGACTTTAGCAAGAAATCCTTCACGTTTGAGTGCAAACCTTGTGTGGGGAAGACAGGAGAAATTGGGCAAGTGGTGCTAAAAGACGGCAGGCTAAAGGGTGACTCTCATACCTTAGATGCCATTCTAAAACCCGGCGTGTGTGTTCTTGTATTTCTACCCTTCTTGAGACACCCACAAGGAAAAGTACCGGTTTTCGTACAGTTTCTCAGTAAACGTACGATCAATTTTGCTCGTTTAAAAAAAAAAAAAAAAAAAAGGTTGGTTTACATGCAAAATTGGGCGCCCAAACAAAGAATCACAGCATTATATAAGCAAAATAACCATGGGGGCCAGAGAAAGTTGTGAGTGCCAGCACTTCGAAATGTCAAATAATTTATTTTAAGGCAAGAGCCCTAAATTAAAAAGGTACAAATGATAGTAAATTTTAATTTGTAATTATTCTTTGTTAATAAAAAAAAAATAGAGCGTAAATGTGGGTTTTGGAACGAATAACTAATGAAAACTGAAGAATTTCTTTATTTCTACCCGCAGGTAAATTTGACATTCGTACAAAACAATATAATAAATAACAGTTTTTCGGCTATTTGGTTCACGATTGCAATTTTCACCAACATTTTTTTCCGGTTTTTGTATAGTTTCTCAGTAAACGGTCGATCAACATTGCTAGTTTAAAAAAAGTAAAAAAAATGTTTGTTTACATGCAAAATTGGGCGCCCAAACAAAGAATCCCACACATTGGGGACGGTCTATGTGCTTTTCTTTGTGGACTATTATTGCAAAATAAGCATTATATAAGCAAAATAACCATGGGGGCCAGAGAAAGTTGTGAGTGCCAGCACTTCGAAATGTCAAATAATTTATTTTAAGGCAAGAGCCCTAAATTAAAAAGGTACAAATGATAGTAAATTTTAATTTGTAATTATTCTTTGTTAAAAAAAAAAAAAAATAGCGCGTAAATGTGGGTTTTGGAACGAATAACTAATGAAAACTGAAGAATTTCTTTATTTCTACCCGCAGGTAAATTTGACATTCGTACAAAACAATATAATAAATAACAGTTTTTCGGCTATTTGGTTCACGATTGCAATTTTCACCAACATTTTTTTCCGGTTTTTGTATAGTTTCTCAGTAAACGGTCGATCAACATTGCTAGTTTAAAAAAAGTAAAAAAAATGTTTGTTTACATGCAAAATTGGGCGCCCAAACAAAGAATCCCACACATTGGGGACGGTCTATGTGCTTTTCTTTGTGGACTATTATTGCAAAATAAGCATTATATAAGCAAAATAACCATGGGGGCCAGAGAAAGTTGTGAGTGCCAGCACTTCGAAATGTCAAATAATTTATTTTAAGGCAAGAGCCTTAAATTAAAAAAGGTACAAATGATAGTAAATTTTAATTTGTAATTATTCTTTGTTTAAAAAAAAAAAAAATAGCGCGTAAATGTGGGTTTTGGAACGAATAACTAATGAAAACTGAAGAATTTCTTTATTTCTACCCGCAGGTAAATTTGACATTCGTACAAAACAATATAATAAATAACAATTTTTCGACTATTTGGTTTACGATTGCAATTTTAACCAAAATTTTTTTCTGTTTTTTTGTATAGTTTCTCAGTAAACGTACGATCAACATTGCTAGTTTAAAAAAATAAATACATGTTTGTTTACGTGCAAAATTGGGCGCCCAAACAAAGAATCCCACACATTGGGGACGGTCTATGTGCTTTTCTTTGTGGAGTATTATTGCAAAAATAAGCATTATATAAGCAAAATAACCATGGGGGCCAGAGAAAGTTGTGAGTGCCAGCACTTCGAAATGTCAAATAATTTATTTTAAGGCAAGAGCCCTAAATTAAAAAGGTACAAATGATAGTAAATTTCAATGTGTAATTATTCTTTGTTAAAAAAAAGCGCGTAAATGTGGGTTTTGGAACGAATAACTAATGAAAACTGAAGAATTTCTTGTATTTCCACCCTTCTTGAGACACCCACAAGGAAAAGTACCGTCCATGTGAGGACCGGTGAAAAAGTTAGGACCGAAATCATGGTCCCAATACAAAAAAAACATTGTATCTTGTAGAAAGCCAAATACTAGAGTCTGTGAACATTGCTCCAAAGTCAGGATTTTTTTTCTGATTATTGCCAATTTTTTTGTTGTTCTTGTAAAATACTGACATTTTTTTGAGTAAAATTATGACATTTGTCATGATTTTGCCGAGTAGAATTCCGATTATAGGTTGATTGGCAACACTAAATGGTCCCTAGTGTGTGAATGTGAGTGTGAATGTTGTCTGTCTATCCGTGTTGGCCCTGTGATGAGGTGGCGACTTGTCCAGGGTGTACGATACGGAATACGGAAAAACCATTGCATCTAATAGAGAGCCATATACTAGAGTCCGTGAACATTGCTCCAAAGTCAATATTTTTTTGTTGATTCAATGTGCATACAAATTCTGATTTTTATCACAATATTGCTAATTTACTTGTTGTTCTTGTAAAATACTGACATTTTTTTGAGTAAAATCGTGACTTCTGTCATCATTTTGCCGAGTAAAATTCCGATTATAGGTTGATAGGCAACACTAAATTGGACCTAGTGTGTGAATGTGAGTGTGAATGTTGTCTCTGCGACTTGTCCAGTGTGTAAACCGCCTTCCGCCCAAATCATGGTCCCAATACTAAAAAACCATTGCATCTAATAGAGAGGCAAATACTAGAGTCCGTGAACATTGCTCCAAAGTCAAGATTTTTTTGTTGATTCATTGTGCATACAAATTCTGATTTTTATCGCAATATTGCGAATTTACTTGTTGTTCTTGTAAAATACTGACATTTTTTTGAGTAAAATCGTGACTTCTATCATGATTTTGCCGAGTAAAATTCCGATTATAGGTTGATAGGCAACACTAAATGGTCCCTAGTGTGTGAATGTGAGTGTGAATGTTGTCTGTCTATCTGTGCTGGCCCTGCGAATAGTTGGCGACTTGTCCAGGGTGTACCCCGCCTTCAGCCCAAATCATGGTCCCAAAACGGAAAAACCATTGCATCTAATTGAGAGGCAAATACTAGAGTCTGTGAACATTGCTCCAAAGTCAAGATTTTTTTTTTGTTGATTCATTGTGCATACAAATTCTGATTTTTATCACAATATTGCCAATTTACTAGTTGTTCTTGTAAAATAGTGACAATTTTTGAGTAAAATCATGACTTTTGTCAAGTAAAATTCCTATTATAGGTTGATAGGCAACACTAAATGGGCCCAAGTCTGTGAATGTGTTGTGAATGTTTGTCTATCCGTGTTGGCCCTGCGATGAGGTGGCGACTTGTCCAGGGTGTACCCCACCTTCCGCCCAAATAATGGTCCCAATACGGAAAAACCGTTGCATCTAATAGAGAGCCATATACTAGAGTCCGTGAACATTGCTCCAAAGTCAAGATTTTCTTGTTGATTCATTCTGCATACAAATTCTGATTTTTATCACAATATTGCTAATTTACTTGTTGTTCTTGTAAAATAGTAACATTTTTTTGAGTAAAATCGTGACTTCTGTCATCATTTTGCCGAGTAAAATTCCGATTATAGGTTGATAGGCAACACTAAATTGGACCTAGTGTGTGAATGTTGTCTGTCTATCCGTGTCGGCTCTGCGATAAGGTGGCGACTTGTCCAGTGTGTAAACCGCCTTCCGCCTAAATCATGGTCCCAATACTAAAAAACCATTGCATTTAATAGAGAGGCAAATACTAGAGTCCGTGAACATTGCTCCAAAGTCAAGATTTTTTTGTTGATTCATTGTGCATACAAATTCAGATTTTTATCGCAATATTGCGAATTTACTTGTTGTTCTTGTAAAATACTGACATTTTTTTGAGTAAAATCGTGACTTCTATCATGATTTTGCCGAGTAAAATTCCGATTATAGGTTGATAGGCAACACTAAATGGTCCCTAGTGTGTGAATGTGTTGTGAATGTTGTCTGTCTATCTGTGCTGGCCCTGCGAATAGTTGGCGACTTGTCCAGGGTGTACCCCGCCTTCAGCCCAAATCATGGTCCCAAAACGGAAAAACCATTGCATCTAATTGAGAGGCAAATACTAGAGTCTGTGAACATTGCTCCAAAGTCAAGATTTTTTTTTTGTTGATTCATTGTGCATACAAATTCTGATTTTTATCACAATATTGCCAATTTACTTGTTGTTCTTGTAAAATAGTGACATTTTTTGAGTAAAATCATGACTTTTGTCAAGTAAAATTCCGATTATAGGTTGATTGGCAACACTAAATGGTCCCTAGTGTGTGAATGTGTGTGTGAATGTTGTCTGTCTATCTGTGTTGGCCCTGCGATGAGGCGGCGACTTATCCAGGGTGTACGCCGCCTTCCGCCTAAATCATGGTCCCATTACGGAAAAACCATTGCATCAAATAGAGAACCATATACTAGAGTCTGTGAACATTGCTCCAAAGTCAAGTTTTTTTTTGTTGAATTATTGTGCATACAAATTCTGATTTTTATCACAATATTGCGAATTTACTTGTTGTTCTTGTAAAATACTGACAATTTTTTGAGTAAAATTATGACTTTTGTCATGATTTTGCAGAGTAAAATTCCCATTATAGGTTGATAGGCAACACTAAATGGTCCCTAGTGTGTGAATGTTGTCCGTCTATCTGTGTTGGTCCTGTGATGAGGTAAGCTCCAGTACCCCAATGACGCCCTCAAAAAAGGGACGAGCGGTAGAAAATGGATGGATTATAGTATTGCCAAAATTGGGACATTTTCTTACAAAATTGTGGCTTTTGTCGAGTAAAATTTTGACTTGTTTTCATAAAATTGCCAAAATGTTAAGCTTTTCTTGTAAAATTGAGTAAAATTCCAACTTGTATCACAACATTGCACAAATGTTCAGTTTTTCTTGCACATTTTTGACTTGCGTTGAGTAAAATGATGACTTTTATTATAGAAGACTGCCAAAATTGAAAGTTTTTCCTGGGAAATCGTGACCTTTCTCTTGTGAAATTCCAAATAATTTTTCACAACAAGCTTTTTTTTTCTATATTTGCATAGTATGTATGTATTATCAATGTTGTAAATACAAATATTTATATATCTAGATATGGTGGTCCTAAAGGGGTAGGCATTCTTCGGAGGTCCCCAGAAGTTCGGAAATACAAGATTGTGTGTGTGTGTGTGTTTAGGTCTACAATGTCCACAAATGGTGGTCCTAAAGGGGTAGGCATTCTTCGGAGGTCCCCAGAAGTTCGGAAATACAAGATTGTGTGTGTGTGTGTGTTTAGGTCTACAATGTCCACAAATGGTGGTCCTAAAGGGGTAGGCATTCTTCGGAGGTCCCCAGAAGTTCGGAAATACAAGATTGTGTGTGTGTGTGTGTTTAGGTCTACAATGTCCACAAATGGTGGTCCTAAAGGGGTAGGCATTCTTCGGAGGTCCCCAGAAGTTCGGAAATACAAGATTGTGTGTGTGTGTGTGTGTGTGTGTTTAGGTCTACAATGTCCACAAATGGTGGTCCTAAAGGGGTAGGCATTCTTCGGAGGTCCCCAGAAGTTCGGAAATACAAGATTGTGTGTGTGTGTGTGTTTAGGTCTACAATGTCCACAAATGGTGGTCCTAAAGGGGTAGGCATTCTTCGGAGGTCCCCAGAAGTTCGGAAATACAAGATTGTGTGTGTGTGTGTGTTTAGGTCTACAATGTCCACAAATGGTGGTCCTAAAGGGGTAGGCATTCTTCGGAGGTCCCCAGAAGTTCGGAAATACAAGATTGTGTGTGTGTGTGTGTTTAGGTCTACAATGTCCACTACAGCATGAGCATCAATGGAAAAGTGGAGGAGGGCACGATGGAGATCGACACAGAAAACAACATGGAGACGTTCAGCACCGGCAGCGGGGCGGACGAGGCCGTGGAGGTCCACGATTTCGAGATTGTGAGTCATCAAACACTTTTAAGAATGTCAGATCTCAATGAAAGACCTTTAAATTGTGATTCAACATTGAGTACAATAGCCTTCTCTCGATTGTTTTTTACGTTCCAGATCCCCTCTAGTAGGTGAATTCTACCTATTGATTATATTTAGAATATACACAACAAGTATTTGGCCACCCCAGCCGAATGATTTAAATCAGGTGTCCTAATCACTTGTGTATAGAATCAAGCACTTAGGCATGGAGACCGTTTCTACAAAACATTTGCGAAAGAATGGGCCGCTTTCAGTGATTTCCAGCGTGGAACCGTCACATTTTAGGTTGTCTTAAAGAATTTGGAGGTAATCCTCCTTTTTCATTCTCTGTAAAGCACCAGTTCCATTGGCCGCAAAACAGGCCCAGAGCATAGTACTACCACCACCATGCTTGACGGTAGGAATGGCGTTCCTGGGATTAAACAATAACAAACATGTTGCTTGGTATTGTGGCCAAACAGCTCCATTTTTGTTCCATCTGACATCACATGGACAAAGATAAGACCTTCTGGAGGAAAGTTCGGTGGTCGGATGAAACAAAAATGGAGCTGTTTGGCCTCAATGCCCAGCAATATGTTTGGAGGAGAAATCCCAGGAACAGCATTCCTACCGTAAAGCATGGTGGTGGTAGTATTAAGCTCCGGACCAGTTTTGCTGCCAATGGAACTGGTGCTTTACAGAGACTAAATGGGGCAATGAAAAAAGGAGGATTACCTCCAAATTCTTTAGGACAGAAAATAATATTTGCCTTGGAGGCCTGAAATATGAACCTTCTATTAAAGGCCTACTGAAAGCCACTACTAGCGACCACACAGTCTGATAGTTTATATATCAATGATGAAATATTAACATTGCAACACATGCCAATACGGCCGCTTTAGTTTACTAAATTACAATTTTAAATTTCGCGCGGAAGTATCATGCTAAAACGTCGCGGTATGATGACGTGTGACGTCACGCATTGTAGAGGACATTTTGTTCCAGCACAGGCGTTTTCGTCGCATAATTCCACAGTATTCTGGACATCTGTGTGGCTGAATCTTTTACAATTTGGTCAATGAATAATGGAGACGTCAAAGAAGAAAGCTGTAAGCGGTGTATTGCGGCCGCCTTTAGCAACACAAACACAGCCGGTGTTTCATTGTTTACATTCCCGAAAGATGACAGTCAAGCTTCACTATGGAACAGAGATGTCAAGCGAACACGGTTGGATTGGACCACACACACAAAGTACAGTGTATTATGTAGCGATCATTTCGAAAGATCGTGTTTCGAAGAGGGTCCCTTGGAAAGGGCAGAGATCGGCATCGCCACCACCCGTCGACTGGTGCTGAAGAAAGGTGCAGGGGCCGACCTTCAGGTTGTACAGGTACGACCATATAATCTCACTAAAACACTAGTAACACAATAAGCAGATACGGGATTTTCCCAGAATCATCCTAGTAAATTTGTCTAATAACATCTGAATCGCTCCCACTGTATAGTCTTTTTTTTCTTTCTAGTCCTTCACTCTCACTTTCCTCATCCACGAATCTTTCATCCTCGCTCAAATTAACGGGGAAATTGTCGCTTTCTCGGTCCGAATCGCTCTCGCTACTGGTGGCCATGATTGTAAACAATGTTCAGGTGTGAGGAGCTCCACAACCCGTGACGTCACGCGCACATCGTCTGCTACTTCCGGTACAGGCAAGGCTTTTTTATTAGCGACCAAAAGTTGCGAACTTTATCGTGGATGTTCTCTACTAAATCCTTTCAGCAAAAATATCACAAAATGATGAAGTATGACACATAGAATGGAGCTGCTATCCCCGTTCAAATAAGAACATCTCATTTCAGTAGGCCTTTAACACAACACTTGCCTTGACCTTAAAAAAGGTCAAATACTGCATGGCAGCAATGTTAACTACACATTTTCTGCAGGGAATCACTGGGATTCGCTTCTCAGGCAGTGAGAAGTGCTACATCAAGACCCAGGTGAAAGCTCACCTGCCCGACGTGCAGACCCTCGACAAGGACTCCATGACCTTTGACTTGGTGGGTTGGTCCATTGTGTGTTGTTGCTTTTATTACACTTTTAGGCAAAAATAGGGAGAAACCATGTAAGCGCACAAGTACACCGAAGTCGGACAGGAAATTAATTCCCCACCAAAATTAAATATAATTTATTTTTGGTTTTAAAAACATTATTTTCACGTTTTTGTAATATTCAGTCAGATTTCTTAATTTCTACCCGCAGGTAAATTTGGCTCACAGTTAGAGACATTCATACAAAACAATATAATAAATAAAGTAAAAACTTTTTCCCCCCGGCTATTTGGTTTACGATTGTAATTTTCACCAACATTTTTTTCAGGTTTTCGTATAGTTTCTCAGTAAACGTACGATCAACATTGCTCGTTTAAAAAAAAAAGGTTGGTTTACATGCAAAATTGGGCGCCCAAACAAAGAATCACAGCATTATATAAGCAAAATAACCACGGGGGCCAGAGAAAGTTGTGAGTGCCAGCACTTCGAAATGTCAAATAATTTATTTTAAGGAAAGAGCCCTAAATTAAAAAGGTACAAATGATAGTAAATTTTAATTTGTAATTATTCTTTGTTAAAAAAAAAACAAAAACGTGTAAATGCGGGTTTTGGAACGAATAACTAATGAAAACTGAAGAATTCCTTTATTTCTACCCGCAGGTAAATTTGACATTTGTACAAAACAATATAATAAATAACAGTTTTTCAGCTATTTGGTTTATGATTGCAGTTTTCACCAACATTTTTTTCCGGTTTTCGTATAGTTTCTCAGTAAACGTACGATCAACATTGCTAGTTTAAAAAAAATAAATAATGTTTGTTTACGTGCAAAATTGGGCGCCCAAACAAAGAATCCCACACATCGGGGACGGTCTATGTGCTTTTCTTTGTGGAGTATTATTGCAAAATAAGCATTATATAAGCAAAATAACCATGGGGGCCAGAGAAAGTTGTGAGTGCCAGCACTCCGAAATGTCAAATAATTTATTTTAAGGCAAGAGCCCTAAATTAAAAAGGTACAAATGATAGTAAATTTTAATTTGTAATTATTCTTTGTTAAAAAAAAAAAAATTGCACGTAAATGTGGGTTTTGGAACGAATAACTAATGAAAACTGAAGAATTTCTTTATTTCTACCCGCAGGTAAATTTGACATTCGTACAAAACAATATAATAAATAACAGTTTTTCGGCTATTTGGTTTACGATTGCAATTTTCACCCACATTTTTTTCCCGTTTTCGTATAGTTTCTCAGTAAACGTACGATCAGCATTGCTAGTTTACAAAAAATAAATACATGTTTGTTTACATGCAAAATTGGGCGCCCAAACAAAGAATCCCACACATTGGGGACGGTCTATGTGCTTTTCTTTGTGGACTATTATTGCAAAATAAGCATTATATAAGCAAAATAACCATGGGGGCCAGAGAAAGTTGTGAGTGCCAGCACTTCGAAATGTCAAATAATTTATTTTAAGGAAAGAGCCCTAAATTAAAAAGGTACAAATGATAGTATATTTTAATTTGTAATTATTCTTTGTTAAAAAAAAAAAAAAAATAGCGCGTAAATGTGGGTTTTGGAACGAATAACTAATGAAAACTGAAGAATTTCTTTATTTCTACCCGCAGGTAAATTTGACATTCGTACAAAACAATATAATAAATAACAGTTTTTCGGCTATTTGGTTTACGATTGCAATTTTCACCAACATTTTTTTCTGTTTTTTCGTATAGTTTCTCAGTAAACGTACGATCAACATTGCTAGTTTGAAAAAAGAAAAAGAAATGTTTGTTTACATGCAAAATTGGGCGCCCAAACAAAGAATCCCACACATTGGGGACGGTCTATGTGCTTTTCTTTGTGGACTATTATTGCAAAATAAGCATTATATAAGCAAAATAACCATGGGGGCCAGAGAAAGTTGTGAGTGCCAGCACTTCGAAATGTCAAAAAATGTATTTTAGGGCAAGAGCCCTAAATTAAAAATGTACAAATGATAGCAAATTTTAATTTGTAATTATTCTTTGTTAATCAAAAAAAAATAGCGCGTAAATGTGGGTTTGGGAACGAATAACTAATGAAAACTGAAGAATTTCTTTATTTCTACCCGCAGGTAAATTTGACATTCGTACAAAACAATATAATAAATAACAGTTTTTCGGCTATTTGGTTTACGATTGTAATTTTCACCAACATTTTTTTTCCGGTTTTTGTATAGTTTCTCAGTAAACGTACGATCAACATTGCTAGTTTAAAAAAATAAATAAATGTTTGTTTATGTGCAAAATTGGGCGCCCAAACAAAGAATCCCACACATTGGGGACGGTCTATGTGCTTTTCTTTGTGGACTATTATTGCAAAAATAAGCATTATATAAGCAAAATAACCATGGGGGCCAGAGAAAGTTGTGAGTGCCAGCACTTCGAAATGTCAAATAATTCAATTTTAAGGCAAGAGCCTTAAATTAGATAGGTACAAATGATAGTAAATTTTAATTTGTAATTATTCTTTTTTTTATTTTTATAAATAGCGCATAGATGTGGGTTTTGGAATGAATAACTAATGAAAACTAAGAGTTAAAATGTTTATTTTTCCCACCCAAAAATCAAATGTAGAGTCAAAATCAAGAGCCCTGCTTCTTCCTACTCCTTTTCATTCTGGTTAAATACAGCAAATATGAACGTGATGTCCTTAAATGCAACACCACAAAGGTGTTAAAATAGGTGGAAAAATGGGAAAAAAATAAATATTTACAATTTACAGTACAACCCTTTTTCGGAACCATACTAAAACCATACCATTGTACCACTGATTATCGCAAAAAAAAAAAAACGCAAAATTAGTTCAAAATGTATTTTTTTTAATTAAAATTAAAGACTTAAAACTACTTTCAGAGACAGGATATAAACAGCTTGACCTTGGTCCATTTTAATAAGATTGTTATATGTTAGTTGCAAAATTGACTTTTTTTAAAGATGTGCTAACAAAAACAGCTCATTAGCATTGAAGCGATAGTCACACACAACAACAGCATAGTGCTATTTTTAAACTAAAGGCTAGTTTTGGGGCGATACACTTGGGCCTCAGATACTCACAACCAAACTAACTAAATAGCGTGTGCAAATTTTAAAATTGCTCTACTAAAACTGTTCCATCTTCTCGACGCTGACTAGAAACGTTGTCTAAAAAACAAAAGTTATTTTTTTAAGCACCATGAACGTGACGCCATTGTCCCGAGAACAAGAATTAAAATGGTGATCGAGGTGCAAGAAAATGTATGTTGCAAGAATTTGTTTTCATAGAGGAGGAAAACTATTTTAATATCACACCTATAAGAAGCAAAAAAAACAAGCAGCGTTGGTCGGGTCCGCTGTTGGCCGCCGCCGCCGTGTCCCGGGTCCCGATCTTAGTCAAACCAACATAGAGGTTTTTATTTCATGTCTCTACGACATTTCTAACAGAAGTTACATGCAGTTTTGTCTCGGTTTTTTCCTAGGGGGCGCTAAGCGCAATTTAGATTTTTGGGGTTTGGTTTTTTATTAGATGGCAGTTTTTGCCAGTCCTGATATGTGTGTAAAATTTGGTGAGTTTTGAAGCATGTTAAGGGGGTGAAATTACAGATCGGCGATTCTGGATGTTGTTGATAAATGGCTTTCGGTCTGCATAACAGAGCTTTAACTAGCACTTACAAGCATTTTAAGTGGGTCAAATTACAGCTCAAAGAGGCAAAAACGTCATTTTTTAGGAAAAGTTGCGCAGGGGTTTTTTGAAGGCGCGTAAAATCAAAACCTGAAAACTTATCAAAACTTTGATCTATACTTTTAATCAGAAGGGTTCAAAGTCTCCCCTGTGCGAGTTTGAAGCTGAAACGACAAACGGGCTCAGAGGAGATAACTTTTGAAGAAAGGTGACGGGTTTTCAAAAAACTTTTATTTTGAAGGGGCAATTTTTAACTTCCTGTTGATTTTTGCCGAAGGATGTCAATTATCGAAATGTAGGTCTAAGTCAGACCTACCTAGAAGTTTTTGTTTCATGTCTTTCCGACATTCCTACCGGAAGTTACAAGCAGTTTTGTCTGTGTTTTCTTCCTAATATCACTCCTATAAGAAGCAAAAAAAACTACATAAAAACGTAATTTAAATGCGGCCTGCAGTCTGCAAAATTGAAAAATGCGTGGGCCACTTTGATATATTAATGATACTAAAACCGATACGATGTAGGTCAATCAAAATATGATAAAGTATCTGGACAAAACATTCCCAACTTAGCTTTGTTTTGTAGTTAAAGCAATTTAGAGTAATATAACACCCTTAAAATGTTTTTTCTATCAGTCTTTACTAAAAGATCCAGTTGCAAGACAATGCATTTTTCATTTAGAAAAGAAACATTTTAATATCTCTCCTGTAAGAAAAAAAACTACATAAAAAGGTGTCATGTCTTTTTCGGCTATGTTCTGTTACCTTTGGACTCTTTAAGTTCCTGGTTTTTTTTCTTCACTCCCTTGTTTTGTTGCCATGGTTGTAAATTGCGTTCACCTGTCTCTGATTAGTGTTGCCCGCTCACCTGCTCCCCGAGCACTAATCAGAGGCATTATTTAAGCCTGCCAGTCGGGCTGGCGTCATTGTGTTCTTTTCTTGCTAGTTTTTTTCATGCCAAAGTCCATGCTGCTCTTGTCAAGCCATAGAAAGTGTCGTTTGTTTTATGCTCATAGTCTATGTGTTAGTTTTGTTCCTTAGCAAAGTTGTGCCTCCGCTCTTGTACCTTTTTTAGTTCAAATAAATCATGTTTTTACCTAAACGCCGTGTCCCAAGTAGTCCCGTCTGCTTTCCTGGGAGAACGACCCCGCAGGATGACGCCAGCCCCGACTGACTGGCAAAGGCAGGCTTAAATAATGCCACTAATTAGGGCTCGGGTAGCAGGTGAGCGGCCGAACACTAATCAGAGACAGGTGAACGTCATTTGCAACCATGGCAACAAAACAAGGGAGTGAAAAAAAAGGAACTTAAAGAGTCGAAAGGCCAACAGAACATAGCCAAAGAAGACGTGTAAATGCGGCCTGCAGTCTGCAAAATTGAAAAATGCGTGGGCCACTTTGATATATTAATGATACTAAAACCGATACGATGTAGGTCAATCAAAATATGATAAAGTATCTGGACAAAACATTCCCAACTTAGCTTTGTTTTGTAGTTAAAGCAATTTAGAGTAATATAACACCCTTAAAATGTTTTTTCTATCAGTCTTTACTAAATGATCCAGTTGCAATACGATGCATTTTTCATTTAGAAAAGAAACATTTTAATATCTCTCCTGTAAGAAAAAAAACTACATAAAAAGGTGTCATGTCTTTTTCGGCTATGTTCTGTTACCTTTGGACTCTTTAAGTTCCTGTTTTTTTTTTCTTCACTCCCTTGTTTTGTTGCCATGGTTGTAAATTACGTTCACCTGTCTCTGATTAGTGTTCGCCCGCTCACCTGCTCCCCGAGCACTAATCAGAGGCATTATTTAAGCCTGCCAGTCGGGCTGGCGTCATTGTGTTCTTTTCTTGCTAGTTTTTTTCATGCCAAAGTCCATGCTGCTCTTGTCAAGCCATAGAAAGTGTTGTTTGTTTTATGCTCATAGTCTATGTGTTAGATTTGTTCCTTAGCAAAGTTGTGCCTCCGCTCTTGTACCTTTTTTAGTTCAAATAAATCATGTTTTTAGCTAAACGCCGTGTCCCAAGTAGTCCCGTCTGCTTTCCTGGGAGAACGACCCCGCAGAATGACGCCAGCCCCGACTGACTGGCAAAGGCAGGCTTAAATAATGCCACTAATTAGGGCTCGGGTAGCAGGTGAGCGGCCGAACACTAATCAGAGGCAGGTGAACGTCATTTGCAACCATGGCAACAAAACAAGGGAGTGAAAAAATAGGAACTTAAAGAGTCGAAAGGCCAACAGAACATAGCCAAAGAAGACGTGTAAATGTGGACAGCAGTCTGCAAAATTGAAAAATGCGTATTTATTTTTATTGTTACTATTTTTTTTTTTACACTGTGGCACTTTGAGGTTGTTTGCTCAACGTAAAGTACTTTTTACAAATAAAATCTATTATTATTATTATTAATATTAATGCAAAACGTGCTTAGTTCCCTATTAAAAGGTTAATTTGTTCAACTTTGGCCCGCAGCTTTGTTCAGTTTTAAATGTTGGCCCACTCTCTATTTGAGTCAGACAAGCCTGTTTTAAGACATTCTAAGAGTGCAACCCCTTCTCCCCCCAAATCCGTCACGTTTCCTGTGTCGGGTTATTCGCCACAAATGGGGCCATAAGGATCCCCCCCTTCCCTACTGTACATGTTCAACTATTCAAACAAGACATTTTCCTTGTATCAGAGTAACAGCTAATGGTGTTCATCAATAAAATGTATTTTTAGAACACGCTGTAGGCCGATAAAAAAAACTAACGGGGGGCATAAATCGAATTTTGACACCCTTGAATTGGAACAGAGTGTGCAGGCATTAGTGGTGAGGGAGCAAAGGCATGTCTATTATACATTCAATATACTGTACACACACACACACACACACACACACACACGCACACACACACACACGCTTAGAGTCAAGCCATTGTGCTTGTTCAACTGAAGCTGTGTGATAATTAAAATCATTTAATTCTCCATAAGCTTCACGTCCGCATAAATCCACATCACCACAACGGCCTTCGTAAACACACACACACACACACACACTCACACACACACACACACACACACAGAGACGTCATTATCACGCCAAGGCTGTTCTTATTGCCGCTGCATGCGCCATAAACGATCATTTATTTCACATTTGTGCTTTTGTGCATGATTGTGTTACTCTCTTTGCCTCCTAAATGATTGTTCCGTGTGTGTGTGTGTGTGTGTGTGTGTGTGTGTGTGTGTGTGAGTTCTTGTATTTCTGCCCTTCTTGAGACATCCACTAGGAAAAGTACCGTCCATATGAGGACCGGTGAACAAGTTACGACCGAAATCATGGTCCCGATACGGAAAAAACCATCGGCAAATATTAGAGTCTGTGAACATTGCTCCAAAGTCAGGATTTTTTGTTGATGTAGTGTGCGTACAAAAGTGAACATTGACAGGCAGCAATATATGATAAAATAAGACGGCAGGTATAGAAGGACTTCCCTATTCATCCCCGAAAAAAAAAAAACGCCGGGTGAACGGCGGATTTTGCAACTCCCGGTGCTGACGCAAGACAACCCGTGTCCGATATGTGCCCGTAGGATGAACAAATACACTACGGTACTAGGACTATGGTGGCCATTAACAGTTAGCTTCTACAGCTGGGTTGCCCAAAGCGTGGTACGTGACTCGTTTGTGACCGGCCTTAAGCACATTACAAAGAATAGAGATCTCATTTGCACCCCCTGGTGGTGAAATCTATCAAAATGAGGGTGGTCCCAAAAAGGAGGGATTTTTCACATTAACTGGGTGTCGGTTTTAAAAGTGCTCCCCCTCTGGTCAACATATGAAATAACAAGTAGTTGTAAAAATGTGAAGTGCTCATCCTCTGGTGAACATATGAAATAACAAGTGTGTGTAAGGAATTGAAATGAGCCCCCTTGGGCCAAAATTAATTAGTAATTAATTTCAATATTTATATAGAGACATACTGTACTAACAAAGTAAATAATGAAGATTAAAAAACAATTACACAGTATGTTGACTTTTTCTTATAAAATAGGGAACAAATTCTCCTATTTCTGTTTCTGCAATATTGCAATATTTTCTTGTAAAATTATTTCCTTTTTATGTAAAATTATTACTTTTTAACGCAAAATGGTGACATTTGTCATCCAAAATTCTGACTTATCACAATATTGCCAATTTTTTTGTTGTTCTTGTAAAAGAGTGACCTTTTTTTTTTTTGGGAGTAGAAATATGGCTTTTGTCGTCATTTTGCCAAATAAAATTCCGATTATTATTATAACATTGCCAAAATTTTTAAGTTTTCTTAGAAAATTGTGACGTTTTTCGAGTAAAATTACGACTTTATTCAAAAAATTGCCAAACTGTTCAGCTTTTTTCTTGTAAAATTACGACTTTTTTCAAAAAATTGCTAAACTGTTCAGCTTTTTTCTTGTAAAATTACGACTTTTTTCAAAAAATTGCCAAACTGTTCAGCTTTTTTCTGGTAAAATTACGAATTTTTTTCAAAAAATTGCCAACAAGTTCAGCTTTTTTCTTGTAAAATTGCGACTTTAATCATAATATTGCACACATGTTCGGTTTTTCTTTTGACTTGTGTTGAGTCAAATGGCCACTTTTTATTATAATACCGCCAAATTGTTGTGAAATTCCAAGTCGTTTTTCACAAAACCTTTCCCATACTGGCGTAGTATTTCCATTCATCCATCCATTTTCTACTGTTTGTCCCTTTTGGGGTCGCTGGAGCCTATATCAGCTCCAATCAGACGGAAGGCAGCGTAGACCCTGGACAAGTCACCACCTCATTTCAGGACCAACACAGATAGATAATACTAATCTTTATATACCGTATTTCCTTGAATTCCCGCCGGGGCGCTAATTAATTTAAAACCTCTTCTCACTCCTGCGCCTACCAAAGGCATGCGGTAAAAGTAAGCATGCGCTAATTAATTTAAAACCTCTTCTCAATCCGGCGTTTACCAAAGGCATGCAGTAAAAGTAAGCATGCGCTAATTATTTTAAAACCTCTTCTCACTCCGGCACTTACCAAAGGCATGCGGTAAAAGTAAGCATGCGCTAATTAATTTAAAACCTCTTCTCAATCCGGCGTTTACCAAAGGCATGCGGTAAAAGTAAGCATGCGCTAATTATTTTAAAACCTCTTCTCAATCCTGCGCTTACCAAAGGCATGCGGTAAAAGTAAGCATGCGCTAATTGATTTAAAACCTCTTCTCAATCCTGCGCTTACCAAAGGCATGCGGTAAAAGTAAGCATGCGCTAATTAATTTAAAACCTCTTCTCAATCCTGCGCTTACCAAAGGCATGCGGTAAAAGTAAGCATGCGCTAATTAATTTAAAACCTCTTCTCACTCCTGCCCTTACCAAAGGCATGCGGTAAAAGTAAGCATGCGCTAATTATTTTAAAACCTCTTCTCACTCCGGCACTTACCAAAGGCATGCAGTAAAAAATTGAGTGTGATTTAAGGATACCATCATGAAAAGCACATTTAATTAAAAAAAAAATGTTATTATGGTCTTACCTTTACTTATAAATATAGTCCATGCCAGCTCCTTCTGATCAAAATCATCGATAACTTGTTTATAGAAGTCTTCCTTATCTTTCTTCAGTTTTAAAAGTCTCTCTGTCTCGATGGAGATCTTCCTTTATTACCTCCTGCTTCGATTAAAAGTCCAGTTTAGAAAACTGCTATCAGAAGGTCCGTCATATCCGTCCCAGCACATATCACGTCACTCAGTCACTTCTGCAGCCGAGTAGTCGCAAGGAGGATCACTAGCGCCCTCTACCACCAGGAGGCGGGAGTCATTTGATGACTCATATTTGACAGACGCAGCTACGGTATTGTGACGGTCTCAAGCCGTCGTCTTGCGGGTTCCCAGGAACACCAAGGAAGGACATGGCTTGAGCAGTTTGACTTTGTTTATTTTTTTAAATAAAACCTGAGTCCAGCTCGCTCGCCGTCTCCTCGCCGCCATCTTGGGCCGGACCGTCGGCCCCGCCTCTCCACAAGTATATTAATAAAACATAGCTGCTTTCAGTTCTTTTTAGCATACCGGTATTCAATAGCTTGGACCTTAAATCCTACTGAATAGCTCTTAATCTTCTTACCTTTATGCAATTTCAAATTACCGGTATTGAAATCAGCCTCCGCCATTTTGAAAATGATGACAGGGGAAGTATCACTCGTGACGTCACGAGTTTGACCCGGCGGTAATACTAAGCATGCGCTAATTCTTTTGCGGCGCGAGTTTGACCCGGCAGTAATTCAAGGCAGGCGCATACTATATGCCCGGCGGCAATTCAAGGAAATACGGAATATATGAATGGATTATCGTGGAGCCTGACTTAAACAAGTGGAAAAACTTACCATTTAGTGGTGAATTGTACGGAATATATACTGTACTGTGCAATCTACTAATAAAAGTTTCGATCAATCAATCAAAGAAAGGGTGGTCTTAAAGAGGTAGGCATTTTTTTTGCAGGTCCCAAGAAGTTCAGAACTACATAAATGTGTGTGTGTGTGTAAACAGGGAGATGTTGTTCTAATGGTTGCTGCAGGCTGGCCATTTACTATAATTTAGAGTGATGGCAAATACGGGCTGGATAGGCGCACACACACACACACACACACACGGAGTTTGACCCGGCAGTAATTCAAGGCAGGCGCATACTATATGCCCGGCGGCAATTCAAGGAAATACGGTATATATGAATGGATTAACGTGGAGCCAGACTTAAACAAATTGAAAAACTTACCGTTTAGTGGTCAATTGTACGGAATATATACTGTACTGTGCAATGTACTAATACAAGTTTCGATCAATCAGTCAAAGAAAGGGTGGTCTTAAAGAGGTAGGCATTTTTTTTTGCAGGTCCCAAGAAGTTCAGAACTACATAAATGTGTGTGTGTGTGTAAACAGGGAGATGTTGTTCTAATGGTTGCTGCAGGCTGGCCATTTACTATAATTTAGAGTGATGGCAAATACGGGCTAGATAGGCGCGCACACACACACACACACACACACACACGGAGTTTGACCCGGCAGTAATTCAAGGCAGGCGCGTACTATATGCCCGGCGGCAATTCAAGGAAATACGGTATATATGAATGGATTAACGTGGAGCCAGACTTAAACAAATTGAAAAACTTACCGTTTAGTGGTCAATTGTACGGAATATATACTGTACCGTGCAATCTACTAATAAAAGTTTCGATCAATCAATCAAAGAAAGGGTGGTCTTAAAGAGGTAGGCATTTTTTTTTGCAGGTCCCAAGAAGTTCAGAACTACATAAATGTGTGTGTGTGTGTAAACAGGGAGATGTTGTTCTAATGGTTGCTGCAGGCTGGCCATTTACTATAATTTAGAGTGATGGCAAATACGGGCTAGATAGGCGCGCACACACACACACACACACACACACACACACACACACGGAGTTTGACCCGGCAGTAATTCAAGGCAGGCGCATACTATATGCCCGGCGGGAATTCAAGGAAATACGGTATATATGAATGGATTAACGTGGAGCCAGACTTAAACAAATTGAAAAACTTACCGTTTAGTGGTCAATTGTACGGAATATATACTGTACCGTGCAATCTACTAATAAAAGTTTCGATCAATCAATCAAAGAAAGGGTGGTCTTAAAGAGGTAGGCATTTTTTTTTGCAGGTCCCAAGAAGTTCAGAACTACATAAATGTGTGTGTGTGTGTAAACAGGGAGATGTTGTTCTAATGGTTGCTGCAGGCTGGCCATTTACTATAATTTAGAGTGATGGCAAATACGGGCTGGATAGGCGCGCACACACACGCAAACACACACACACACACACACACACGGAGTTTGACCCGGCAGTAATTCAAGGCAGGCGCGTACTATATGCCCGGCGGCAATTCAAGGAAATACGGTATATATGAATGGATTAACGTGGAGCCAGACTTAAACAAATTGAAAAACTTACCGTTTAGTGGTCAATTGTACGGAATATGTACTGTACTGTGCAATCTACTAATAAAAGTTTCGATCAATCAATCAAAGAAAGGGTGGTCTTAAAGAGGTAGGCATTTTTTTTGCAGGTCCCAAGAAGTTCAGAACTACATAAATGTGTGTGTGTGTGTAAACAGGGAGATGTTGTTCTAATGGTTGCTGCAGGCTGGCCATTTACTATAATTTAGAGTGATGGCAAATACGGGCTAGATAGGCGTGCACACACACACACACACACACACACACACACACACACACACACACACACACACACACACACACGGAGTTTGACCCGGCAGTAATTCAAGGCAGGCGCATACTATATGCCCGGCGGCAATTCAAGGTAATACGGAATATATGAATGGATTAACGTGGAGCCTGACTTAAACAAGTGGAAAAACTTACCGTTTAGTGGTGAATTGTACGGAATATATACTGTACTGTGCAATGTACTAATAAAAGTTTCGATCAATCAATCAAAGAAAGAGTGGTCTTAAAGAGGTAGGCATTTTTTTTTGCAGGTCCCAAGAAGTTCAGAACTACATAAATGTGTGTGTGTGTGTAAACAGGGAGATGTTGTTCTAATGGTTGCTGCAGGCTGGCCATTTACTATAATTTAGAGTGATGGCAAATACGGGCTAGATAGGCGCGCACACACACGCACACACACACACACACACACCCACACACACACATATCCCCAAGCAGAGAGAATGGGTCAGATAAACTCTTATCAGTGAAGACGGACCCTCGCCTTTATTTTCCCCTCTAGCAAATCATTTGTGCTGGGGAAAGAAAAAAAAACAACCCACAAAAGGCAGAAGATATGTCTGCAACAACAAATGCCTGTGGGTAAAAAAACCACTCACACCTGCAGGCCGTGTTTACAGTACCGACGTCTACAAACCTTCACTGATGCTCATTTCTTAGCAACCTGGAAAACTCGGCCCATCCAATCTTCTCCTCCCTGCAGATCTTGATGACATCTGACGTTGGGAGTATTCAGCTAAATGTGGCGTAAATAGGGTTGGTGCACTCGAGCCTGGGGGGGGTGGGATCCTGGCGTGATTTGTCGTCGCTCTGCAAGGGCGACACCACGCACACGGGGGAAAGGCTGACGCCATCAATCGAGTGGCTGTTTGGTCGGTGTAGTTTCAACTCATTTCCTCTCACCGTTTTTCGCAGGACGACGAAGTGATGCCGGCCAGGTTCGAGGACGACCTGGTGTGGGTGGCGGCCGGCGCGCCCCTCTCGGATTCTGCCTTCCTCAGCAAGAAGATCAAGGATTTGTGCGGAGACCTGCCCATCTTCTGGCTCCGCCCCACCTACTCCACAAGTAAGCGGTCATTAGCAACTACCGTATTTTCCCGACTATGAGGCGCACTTAAAGGCCTACTGAAAGCCACTACTAGCGACCACGCAGTCTGATAGTTTATACATCAATGATGAAATATTAACATTGCAACACATGCCAATACGGCCTTGTTAGTTTACTGAATTACCATTTTAAATTTCGCGCAAAGTATCCTGTTGAAAACGTCGCGAAATGATGACGCGTGCGCGGACATTTTTTTCCAGCCCGTCTGCTTTAATCGCATGATTACACAGTATTCTGGACATCTGTGTTGCTGAATCTTTTGCAATTTGTTCAATTAATAATGGAGACGTCAAAGAAGAAAGATGTAGGTGGGAAGCGGTGTATTGCGGCCGCCTTTAGCAACACAAACACAGCCGGTGTTTCCTTGTTTACATTCCCGAAGGTGAAGCTTTGCTATGGAACAGAGCGGTCAAGCGAACATGGTTCCCGACCACATGTCAACCGGCAGGTTTCGGTGCGAAAATTGTGGTAATAAGTCGGCTCTTACCGTAGACATGAGCGGAGCTTGCGGACTCTCTTGCCTCTTCCCACCGGAGACACTGGCGGTCACCACACCCGTGGCCACACCCCTCCGACTTTCAGGTACTATATAATCTCACTAAAACACTAGTAACCAAATAAGCAGATAAGGGATTTTCCAGAATTATCCTAGTAAACGTGTCTAATAACATCTGAATCGCTCTCACTGCCATCGCCTTTTTTTTTCTCTACTCCTTCACTCTCACTATCCTCATCCACGAATCTTTCATCCTCACTCAAATTAATGGGGAAATCGTTGCTTTCTCGGTCCGAATTGCTCTTGCTGGTGGTGGCCATGATTGTAAACAATGTTCAGATGTGAGGAGCTCCACAACCCGTGACGTCACGCGCACATCGTCTGCTACTTCCGGTACAGGCAAGGCTTTTTTATTAGCGACCAAAAGTTGCGAACTTTATCGTGGATGTTCTCTACTAAATCCTTTCAGCAAAAATATGGCAATATCGGGAAATGATGAAGTATGACACATAGAATGGACCTGCTATCCCCGTTTAAATAAGAACATCTCATTTCAGTAGGCCTTTAAAATCCTTTCATTTTCTCAAAAATCTAAATGTACGGAATAATTCTGGTTGTGCTTACCGACCTTGTAGCAATTTTATTTGGTCCATGGTGCAAGTATAAGTGTGGCCAGTAAATGGCAGGCACACATAGGAGATACGTCTAGACTGCAATATGATAGCAGTAAACAACACTAAAACCTTGAATGTTCCATTCAGAATGACGAACATTACACACGGTAGGGCCGGGCAATATGGGCGAAAAAGTATATATACCGTATTTCCTTGAATTGCCGCCGGGTATATAGTATGCGCCTGCCTAGAATTACTGCCGTGTCAAACTCGTTTCGCAAAATAATTAGCACATGCATAGCATTACCGCCATCTCAGAATTAACGCCGGGTCAAACTCGTTTCGCAAAATATTATTTTTATTAGTGCATGTCTAGAATTTCCGCAGGGTCAAACTCGTCACGTCACGAGTGACACTTCACCTGTCATCATTTTCAAAATGGAGGAGGCTGATTTCAGTAATTTGAAATCACATAAAGGGAAGAAGATTAAGAGCTATTCAGTAGGATTTAAGGTCCAAGCTATTGAATATGCTAAAAAGAACAGTAAGCAGCTATGTTTTATTAATATACCGTAGCTGCGTGTGTCAAATATGAGTCATTAAATGACTCCCGCCTCCTGGTGGTAGAGGGCGCTAGTGATCCTTCTTGCGAATACTCGGCTGCAGAAGAAGTGACAACAAGCAGCGATCGTTTATTTTTTCCTCTCGCTTGCACTTTTAACATGGAGGATTACATATCTAAAACAAAACCGTTTTCTAAACTGGACTTTCAATCGAAGCAGGAGGTAATAAAGGAAGATCTCCATCGAGACAGAGACTTTTAAAACTGAAGAAAGATAAGGAAGACTTCTCTAAACAAGTTATTGATGCTTTTGATCAGAAGGAGCTGCGCATGGACTTCATTTATAAGTAAAGGTAAGACCATAATAACGTTTTTTATTATTAAATGTGCTTTTCATGATGGTATCCTTACATCACACTCAAATTTATAAGCGCAGGCTTAAATTTACCGCATGCCTTTGGTAAGCGCCGAAATATGAGAAGAGGTTTTAAATTAATTAGCGCCCCGGCGGCAATTCAAGGAAATACGGTAGATATATTTTGTACCGTATTTTTTCGGACTATACGTCGCAGTTTTTGTTCATAGTTTGACCGGGGGTGCGCCTTATGTGTGAAATTATTAACACATTACCGTAAAATATCAAATAATATGATGTGACTTATATCTGTTTATTTCCTTCTTTATTATGCATTTTCAACAGGTGCGACTTATACTCCGGAGCGACTTATACTCCGAAAAAAACGCTATTTAAACTCGATATATTTCTCGGTGAGAGTATACATGTAAAGATATTCATTTTTGAGTGATATTCTCTAAAATTAAAGTGATTTTTTTTTTTAACCCAGTTAGTCCAGATGGGTTTTAACAGCACAGAAAATAAACTTGTTTTAGTACAGACTCACATAACATAAATAAAATCGAAAAATGTATAACATAGCTGTGCAATTAATACAAAATGTATCAAACTCGAGATAAAAAAAAAAAAAAAAACATTTGAAGGCAGGAACTTTGTGATTTCCCTTCCTGGTTCGATGATCCGCCCTATCTTGCCTCTGATTGGCCTGTCCCTGACCAATCCTGACTCACCATGGTAAACAAGCACGTCTTGGAAGGCGGAAGGGGAGGGGCTTAAGGGAACAAGGAAAACAACAAATAAGCGGCGTTTGGTCATTTTTACGTGAAATAAATGATATCGATACTACGATCCAGCCGTGTCACCTTTGAAACCGCGGGGGGTTGCTGAAGCCTATCTCAGCTGCATTTGGGCGGAAGGCGGGGTGCACCCTGGACAAGTCGCCACCTCATCGCTGGGCCTCTATATTAAATCTATTATTATATATATATATCTGATTTATGACACCTAAAGACTTACAGAGTTTGCAAATAAATTGATATGATCAAAATAGTTTCAATCCGACAGAGATCCCTTCCCCACCAACAACTACTACTACTTTGGCCAAAATATGATCCAGAACCTTTATTTTCTTAATTCATATCTTGTTTAAAAATATATCGATACATCTTACAAACTTGATGTATCACCCAGCCTTATTTAACTAACTGAACTAAAGAATTTGTCCAAATCGTTAAGTATGATTTTGATGGATTGTCGGAGCATTACGGCTACCATAGTCAGAGATACAAGTAATACTATAGTTTGTTTATACGGACCGCATTAGCAGACATTATCTGGGGTTTTGTTTCCCAATATTATGCAAAAGAAACTTTTCTTACCTTCTGCTACCTGCTGATGTGTATTTGGGATCTGCATAAGTCCTGGAAATTTGCACACGTCCGCCATTGTAGTCCATAGTCGATAAACTTCTTCTTTGTCGCTATCTTCTTGTCATGGGACATTCATCCTCCGCTGTTGGCATTTCTAATATAAAGTAGTGTAAAGTTGTTACTTATATCTCGCTTTCAAAGCGTTAAAACATACCGGTGTAGTGAGTTTACATTATTCACCCAAGGAAGTTTAGTTAGAGAGATCCGGTCGGACGTTTTTTTTTTACACATTTCCGACCTTGTTGTTGCACTAGTGAGCTATGGATGAGGAAATGCTGCTCATTGTTGTACCTGCTGATATGTATTTGGGATCTGCATAAGTCCTGGAAATTTGCACACGTCCGCCACTGTAGTCCATAGTGGATAAACTTCTTCTTTGTCGCTATCTTCTTGTCATGGGACATTCATCCTCCGCTGTTGGCATTTCTAATATAAAGTAGTGTAAAGTTCCTACTTATATCTCGCTAACAAAGCGTTAAAACATACCGGTGTAGTGAGTTTACATTATCCACCCAAGAAGCTTTAGATAGAGAGATCCGGTCGGACGTTTTTTTGTTTTTTTTTACACATTTCCGACCTTGTTGTTGCACTAGTGAGCTATGGATGAAGAAATGCTGCTCATTGTTGTACCTGCTGATGTGTATTTGGGATCTGCATAAGTCCTGGAAATTTGCACACGTCCGCCATTGTAGTCCGTAGTGGATAAACTTCTTTGTCGCTATCGTCTTGTCATGGGACATTCATCCTCCGCTGTTGGCATTTCTAATATAAAGTCGTGTAAAGTTCCTACTTATATCTCGCTTTCAAAGCGTTAAAACATACCGGTGTAGTGAGTTTATATTATTCACCCAAGGAGCTTTAGATAGAGAGTTCCGGTCGGACGTTTTTTTGTTTTTTTTTACACATTTCCGACCTTGTTGTTGCACTAGTGAGCTATGGATGAAGAAATGCTGCTCATTGTTGTACCTGCTGATGTGTATTTGGGATCTGCATAAGTCCTGGAAATTTGCACACATCCGCCATTGTAGTCCGTAGTGGATAAACTACTTCTTTGTCGCTATCTTCTTGTCATGGGACATTCATCCTCCGCTGTTGGCATTTCTAATATAAAGTAGTGTAAAATTCTTACTTATATCTCGCTAACAAAGCGTTAAAACATACCGGTGTAGTGAGTTTATATTATTCACCCAAGAAGCTTTAGATAGAGAGTTCCGGTCGGACGTTTTTTTGTTTTTTTTACTCATTTCCGACCTTGTTGTTGCACTAGTGAGCTATGGATGAGGAAATGCTGCTCATTGTTGTACCTGCTGATGTGTATTTGGGATCTGCATAAGTCCTGGAAATTTGCACACGTCCGCCATTGTAGTCCGTAGTGGATAAACTTCTTCTTTGTCGCTATCGTCTTGTCATGGGACATTCATCCTCCGCTGTTGGCATTTCTAATATAAAGTAGTGTAAAGTTGTTACTTATATCTCGCTTTCAAAGCGTTAAAACATACCGGTGTAGTGAGTTTACATTATTCACCCAAGAAGCTTTAGATAGAGAGTTCCGGTCGGACGTTTTTTTGTTTTTTTTTACACATTTCCGACCTTGTTGTTGCACTAGTGAGCTATGGATGAGGAAATGCTGCTCATTGTTGTACCTGCTGATGTGTATTTGGGATCTGCATAAGTCCTGGAAATTTGCACACGTCCGCCATTGTAGTCCGTAGTGGATAAACTTCTTCTTTGTCGCTATCGTCTTGTCATGGGACATTCATCCTCCGCTGTTGGCATTTCTAATATAAAGTAGTGTAAAGTTCCTACTTATATCTCGCTTTCAAAGCGTTAAAACATACCGGTGTAGTGAGTTTACATTATTCACCCAAGGAGCTTTAAGTTAGAGAGATCCGGTCGGACGTTTTTTTGTTTTTTTTTACACATTTCCGACCTTGTTGTTGCACTAGTGAGCTATGGATGAAGAAATGCTGCTCATTGTTGTACCTGCTGATGTGTATTTGGGATCTGCATAAGTCCTGGAAATTTGCACACGTCCGCCATTGTAGTCCGTAGTGGATAAACTTCTTTGTCGCTATCGTCTTGTCATGGGACATTCATCCTCCGCTGTTGGCATTTCTAATATAAAGTCGTGTAAAGTTCCTACTTATATCTCGCTTTCAAAGCGTTAAAACATACCGGTGTAGTGAGTTTATATTATTCACCCAAGGAGCTTTAGATAGAGAGTTCCGGTCGGACGTTTTTTTGTTTTTTTTTACACATTTCCGACCTTGTTGTTGCACTAGTGAGCTATGGATGAAGAAATGCTGCTCATTGTTGTACCTGCTGATGTGTATTTGGGATCTGCATAAGTCCTGGAAATTTGCACACATCCGCCATTGTAGTCCGTAGTGGATAAACTACTTCTTTGTCGCTATCTTCTTGTCATGGGACATTCATCCTCCGCTGTTGGCATTTCTAATATAAAGTAGTGTAAAATTCTTACTTATATCTCGCTAACAAAGCGTTAAAACATACCGGTGTAGTGAGTTTATATTATTCACCCAAGAAGCTTTAGATAGAGAGTTCCGGTCGGACGTTTTTTTGTTTTTTTTACTCATTTCCGACCTTGTTGTTGCACTAGTGAGCTATGGATGAGGAAATGCTGCTCATTGTTGTACCTGCTGATGTGTATTTGGGATCTGCATAAGTCCTGGAAATTTGCACACGTCCGCCATTGTAGTCCGTAGTGGATAAACTTCTTCTTTGTCGCTATCGTCTTGTCATGGGACATTCATCCTCCGCTGTTGGCATTTCTAATATAAAGTAGTGTAAAGTTGTTACTTATATCTCGCTTTCAAAGCGTTAAAACATACCGGTGTAGTGAGTTTACATTATTCACCCAAGAAGCTTTAGATAGAGAGTTCCGGTCGGACGTTTTTTTGTTTTTTTTTACACATTTCCGACCTTGTTGTTGCACTAGTGAGCTATGGATGAGGAAATGCTGCTCATTGTTGTACCTGCTGATGTGTATTTGGGATCTGCATAAGTCCTGGAAATTTGCACACGTCCGCCATTGTAGTCCGTAGTGGATAAACTTCTTCTTTGTCGCTATCGTCTTGTCATGGGACATTCATCCTCCGCTGTTGGCATTTCTAATATAAAGTAGTGTAAAGTTCCTACTTATATCTCGCTTTCAAAGCGTTAAAACATACCGGTGTAGTGAGTTTACATTATTCACCCAAGGAGCTTTAAGTTAGAGAGATCCGGTCGGACGTTTTTTTGTTTTTTTTTACACATTTCCGACCTTGTTGTTGCACTAGTGAGCTATGGATGAGGAAATGCTGCTCATTGTTGTACCTGCTGATGTGTATTTGGGATCTGCATAAGTCCTGGAAATTTGCACACGTCCGCCACTGTAGTCCGTAGTGGATAAACTTCTTCTTTGTCGCTATCTTCTTGTCATGGGACATTCATCCTCCGCTGTTGGCATTTCTAATATAAAGTAGTGTAAAGTTCCTACTTATATCTCGCTTTCAAAGCGTAAAAACATACCGGTGTAGTGAGTTTACATTATTCACCCAAGGAAGTTTAGTTATTAGAAAGTTCAGGTCGGACGGTTTTTCATGGGACACATTTCAATCATTGTTGTTGCACTAGTGAGCCACGGATGAGGAAATGCTGCTCATTGTTGATTTAAGTAAACTCTGAATGTGACGCTTCTCTCACTGCCGTCCTTGCACGCTACACCGCTACAACAAAGACGACGGGGAGAAGACGCTGCCGAAGGTGAGCCATGTAAATAAGACCCGCCCACAAAACGGCGCATCCTGAATCAACTGTCAGAAACTCTGTAAAACACAATCCTCACCTGCCACCAGGTGGCTTAACCATGAGATGTTCCAAAACGAAGTAATAAAATAAAATACGTTTAAATATTTCTCTTTTGGTTTATGCTTTATGTGATTTTGGTGTGGTTCCTGTATATTTTGATCATTTTCATGGTCAAAAATCACAGAAGTTCCATGTTTCCTGATCAAAACAATGCAGCAGATGAGACGTGAGGCAGACACAGGCGGTGCCTCCACGGCTACACACAGTGTGTATTGGGCATGCGTGCTTGTTGCCACGTGGAAAAGGCAGGTTTTGAGACAGCAAGTACCTCTGCCTCAAGGTAGGGGGCGATATATTGTCAACTTGCAGTATAATGGGGCGAAGTGGGGGCGCTCAAGCTAGCAGACACAGGTCTCTCCAGTGGAAGCAAGCATTTTTTTTCTTAATTTTGTTTTAACTGTATTTATAACAAACATGGCATTGTTATTAGAGTAAGCCAGCGTTTGTGGCAGTTTTTTGTTGGATGCAAAAATATTGTTTAATTTCTTGGAACGAAATTAAATTAAATGAATGTTTCTGCCAATATGGAGGATTATATACTGTATCCAAAGATGAAATACTTCTTTAAACTGGACTTTAAGACACAATGAATGAGATCATACAAAGTTAGTTTTCATGGAGGATAGCTATTGCTGCTTCAGATACAAATACAGAAAGGTAATATACACGCACAATATTATATTCATTTTGTTAAAAGGAAATGGGACCAAAAAGTATTTGATAACAACTTTATCAGATAGTTTTTGGACCCATTTATCATATCATAATATTATTATGATAACGTTTTTATGAAAGCGAATAACTCCCTATTTTTATTCTGTAACTCTAATGTGCAACATATATCAACAATGACTACAGCTGCACATATGAATTTAAGTAAAATTAAAGCTGCAAGCAGCGATGGACGGGATCGACTTTTGCTGGTGTTTCCTGCCTTTACCCATTCAACATATCTTTACCTGCACATTACCTACCTTCCCTGCATCCTGGGGTCACACTGGTGCTTCTTTCTGTCACCCATACACCCTGGTGCTTCCTGCCATCACCCAGACAACATATTTTTACCTGCACATTACCTACCTTCTCTGTATCCTGGAGTCAAACTGGTGCCTCCTTCTTTCACCCAGTCAACATATCTTTACCCGCACAGTACCTGCCTTCTCTGCGTTGTGTGGTCACGCTGGTGCTTCCTGCTTTTAAGCGGCCATCTTGAGACGGCAGCAGCGCAGCAGCATCAGCGCAGCAGTTCTTCTTTGAAGGCTCTTAAAATCGAAACCGGAGCAGTTAGAAAAACTCTTTGCGCAACTTTTAATCAGAAGGATTCAATCTTTTTCCTGTGCGAGTATGAAGCCGACACAACAAACGCGCTCAGAGGAGATAATGTTTGAAAAAAGGTGATGTTTTTTTTTTACAAAACTTTTGTTTTGAAGGGGTAATTGCCAACTTCCTGTTGATTTTTGCTGGAGGTTGTCAATTACTGAAATGCAGCGGAAGTTACAAGCAGTTTTGTGAAGTGAAGTGAATTATATTTATATAGCGCTTTTTCTCTAGTGACTCAAAGCACTTTACATAGTGAAACCCAATATCTAAGTTACATTTAAACCAGTGTGGGTGGCACTGGGAGCAGGTGGGTAAAGTGTCTTGCCCAAGGACACAACGGCAGTGACTAGGATGGCGGAAGCGGGAATCGAACCTGCAACCCTCAAGTTGCTGGCACGGCCACTCTACCAACCGAGCTAAACCGCCCAGGTTTGTCAGTGTTTTATTCCAAGGGGGCGCTAGAGCGCAATTTTGAGTTTTGGGGTTCGGTTTTTTATTAGATCGCAATTTTCACCAGTCCTGATGTGTGTTTCCAGTTTGGTGAGTTTTGAAGCTTTTTAAGTGGGTTAAATTACAGCTCAAAGAGGCAAAAATGACATTTTTTAGGAAACTTTTGTTTTGAAGGGGTTTTTGCCAACTTTCTGTTGATTTTTGCTGAAAGGAGGTCAGTGTATGAAATGTAGGTCTAAGTGAGACCTACATAGAGGTTTTTGTTTCATGTCTCTACGACATACCTAATGGAAGTTACAAGCAGTTTTGTCTGTGTTATTTCCTAGGGGGCGCTAGAGCGCAATTTTGAGTTTTGGTTTTTTTGATTAGACCGCAAAATTCGCCAGTCCTGATGTGTTTGTTAAATTTGGTGAGTTTTGAAGCTTTTTAAGTGGGTTAAATTACAGCTCAAAGAGGCAAAAATGACATTTTTTAGGAAACTTTTGTTTTGAAGGGGTTTTTGCCAACTTTCTGTTGATTTTTGCTGAAAGGAGGTCAGTGTATGAAATGTAGGTCTAAGTGAGACCTACATAGAGGTTTTTGTTTCATATCTCTACGACATTCCTAATGGAAGTTACAAGCAGTTTTGTCTGTGTTATTTCCTAGGGGGCGCTAGAGCGCAATTTTGAGTTTTGGTTTTTTTGATTAGACCGCAAAATTCGCCAGTCCTGATGTGTTTGTTAAATTTGGTGAGTTTTGAAGCTTTTTAAGTGGGTTGAATTACAGCTCAAAGAGGCAAAAATGACATTTTTTAGGAAACTTTTGTTTTGAAGGGGTTTTTGCCAACTTTCTGTTGATTTTTGCTGAAAGGAGGTCAGTGTATGAAATGTAGGTCTAAGTGAGACCTACATAGAGGTTTTTGTTTCATATCTCTACGACATTCCTAATGGAAGTTACAAGCAGTTTTGTCTGTGTTATTTCATAGGGGGCGCTAGAGCGCAATTTTGAGTTTTGGTTTTTTTGATTAGACCGCAAAATTCGCCAGTCCTGATGTGTTTGTTAAATTTGGTGAGTTTTGAAGCTTTTTAAGTGGGTTAAATTACAGCTCAAAGAGGCAAAAATGACATTTTTTAGGAAACTTTTGTTTTGAAGGGGTTTTTGCCAACTCTCTGTTGATTTTTGCTGAAAGGAGGTCAGTGTATGAAATGTAGGTCTAAGTGAGACCTACATAGAGGTTTTTGTTTCATATCTCTACGACATTCCTAATGGAAGTTACACGCAGTTTTGTCTGTGTTACTTCCTAGGGGGCGCTAGAGCGCAATTTTGAGTTTTGGTTTTTTTGATTAGACCGCAAAATTCGCCAGTCCTGATGTGTTTGTTAAATTTGGTGAGTTTTGAAGCTTTTTAAGTGGGTTAAATTACAGCTCAAAGAGGCAAAAATGACATTTTTTAGGAAACTTTTGTTTTGAAGGGGTTTTTGCCAACTTTCTGTTGATTTTTGCTGAAAGGAGGTCAGTGTATGAAATCTAAGTCTAAGTCAGACCTACATAGAGGTTTTTGTTTCATATCTCTACGACATTCCTAATGGAAGTTACAAGCAGTTTTGTCTGTGTTATTTCCAAGGGGGCGCTAGAGCGCAATTTTGAGTTTTGGTTTTTTTGATTAGACCGCAAAATTCGCCAGTCCTGATGTGTTTGTTAAATTTGGTGAGTTTTGAAGCATTTTAAGTGGGTTAAATTACAGCTCAAAGAGGCAAAAATGACATTTTTTAGGAAACTTTTGTTTTGAAGGGGTTTTTGCCAACTCTCTGTTGATTTTTGCTGAAAGGAGGTCAGTGTATGAAATGTAGGTCTAAGTGAGACCTGCATAGAGGTTTTTGTTTCATATCTCTACGACATTCCTAATGGAAGTTACAAGCAGTTTTGTCTGTGTTATTTCCTAGGGGGCGCTAGAGCGCAATTTTGAGTTTTGGTTTTTTTGATTAGACCGCAAAATTCGCCAGTCCTGATGTGTTTGTTAAATTTGGTGAGTTTTGAAGCTTTTTAAGTGGGTTAAATTACAGCTCAAAGAGGCAAAAATGACATTTTTTAGGAAACTTTTGTTTTGAAGGGGTTTTTGCCAACTTTCTGTTGATTTTTGCTGAAAGGAGGTCAGTGTATGAAATGTAGGTCTAAGTGAGACCTACATAGAGGTTTTTGTTTCATATCTCTACGACATTCCTAATGGAAGTTACAAGCAGCTTTGTCTGTGTTATTTCCTAGGGGGCGCTAGAGCGCAATTTTGAGTTTTGTTTTTTTTGATTAGACCGCAAAATTCGCCAGTCCTGATGTGTTTGTTAAATTTGGTGAGTTTTGAAGCTTTTTAAGTGGGTTAAATTACAGCTCAAAGAGGCAAAAATGACATTTTTTAGGAAACTTTTGTTTTGAAGGGGTTTTTGCCAACTTTCTGTTGATTTTTGCTGAAAGGAGGTCAGTGTATGAAATGTAGGTCTAAGTGAGACCTACATAGAGGTTTTTGTTTCATATCTCTACGACATTCCTAATGGAAGTTACAAGCAGTTTTGTCTGTGTTATTTCCTAGGGGGCGCTAGAGCGCAATTTTGAGTTTTGGTTTTTTTGATTAGACCGCAAAATTCGCCAGTCCTGATGTGTTTGTTAAATTTGGTGAGTTTTGAAGCTTTTTAAGTGGGTTAAATTACAGCTCAAAGAGGCAAAAATGACATTTTTTAGGAAACTTTTGTTTTGAAGGGGTTTTTGCCAACTTTCTGTTGATTTTTGCTGAAAGGAGGTCAGTGTATGAAATGTAGGTCTAAGTGAGACCTACATAGATGTTTTTGTTTCATATCTCTACGACATTCCTAATGGAAGTTACAAGCAGTTTTGTCTGTGTTATTTCCTAGGGGGCGCTAGAGCGCAATTTTGAGTTTTGGTTTTTTTGATTAGACCGCAAAATTCGCCAGTCCTGATGTGTTTGTTAAATTTGGTGAGTTTTGAAGCTTTTTAAGTGGGTTAAATTACAGCTCAAAGAGGCAAAAATGACATTTTTTAGGAAACTTTTGTTTTGAAGGGGTTTTTGCCAACTTTCTGTTGATTTTTGCTGAAAGGAGGTCAGTGTATGAAATGTAGGTCTAAGTGAGACCTACATAGAGGTTTTTGTTTCATATCTCTATGACATTCCTAATGGAAGTTACAAGCAGTTTTGTCTGTGTTATTTCCTAAGGGGCGCTAGAGCGCAATTTTGAGTTTTGGTTTTTTTGATTAGACCGCAAAATTCGCCAGTCCTGATGTGTTTGTTAAATTTGGTGAGTTTTGAAGCTTTTTAAGTGGGTTAAATTACAGCTCAGAGGCAAAAATGACATTTTTTAGGAAACTTTTGTTTTGAAGGGGTTTTTGCCAACTCTGTTGATTTTTGCTGAAAGGAGGTCAGTGTATGAAATGTAGGTCTAAGTGAGACCTACATAGAGGTTTTTGTTTCATATCTCTACGACATTCCTAATGGAAGTTACAAGCAGTTTTGTCTGTGTTATTTCCTAGGGGGCGCTAGAGCGCAATTTTGAGTTTTGGTTTTTTCGATTAGACCGCAAAATTCGCCAGTCCTGATGTGTTTGTTAAATTTGGTGAGTTTTGAAGCTTTTTAAGTGGGTTAAATTACAGCTCAAAGAGGCAAAAATGACATTTTTTAGGAAACTTTTGTTTTGAAGGGGTTTTTGCCAACTTTCTGTTGATTTTTCCTGAAAGGAGGTCAGTGTATGAAATGTAGGTCTAAGTGAGACCTACATAGAAGTTTTTGTTTCATATCTCTACGACATTCCTAATGGAAGTTACAAGCAGTTTTGTCTGTGTTATTTCCTAGGGGGCGCTAGAGCGCAATTTTGAGTTTTGGTTTTTTTGATTAGACCGCAAAATTCGCCAGTCCTGATGTGTTTGTTAAATTTGGTGAGTTTTGAAGCATGTTAAGGGGGTCAAACTACAGCTCAAAGAGGCGGTGGTATAATAATAAATTAACCTTAGAAATACAATAGGGTCCTCTGTCCTAAAGGGAGATTCGGTCCCTAAAAATAAAAATAATAAGAAAAAAAAAGTATGTGTGCCTCACCTGGTGTTTAGTTCACCGCACGCCACTGCTATAGTTCTATTTTGATAAAGACCGGGGAAAGCCCACGTTTGTAATGAAGCGTGCAACAACGTGGCTGAAACTCACCCCCGGACTTGCAGTTAAACTGAGCTGTGATCGCTTGTCCCGTTTTCTTTCACAGCCAGCAAAGTCTTTAGTGGCGTCCCTGATTATCTTTATGAGGGGAAAATGGAAAACAGTCAATCGCGGCTATCGAGTGCTACACGCAGTTGGTTTACAAGGACGCATCCTCGCAGGAAGCCAAGTTAAATCATGAAATGCAACCTTACCCGGGCAAAAATGAGGCGTACTTGTCCAGGAAAGCCTTGATAGTCGTTTCCTTGACCCAGCTACGAACGGAGAAGATGTAGACCTCCATGCTTTTCCAAGTTTCCAGTTTTGCCATGTAGACTGATGTCTCGAGCACCAGATGTCTGGGAACTCAAGACGTATAATCCTTGATATCACACGACTAATCTGTTTTTAAATAATGTACAGGGATCGATTCTACTAAATAATGTACCTGCCTTGAGATCCAGGCCCCTTACGTACTCTGTTTGCTGCACGGTAGCCAATATTGGTTTGATCGACCACCGCTTTGTTAACCGGAATGTAAAGTGTCCAAAACAGTCACGTGACTGAAAACCAAAAATAGAGTTTTGGCTGTTGTTGTGTGGCTGGTATCAGAAATTGGTACTTTGTCTTTTCTGGTGACAAAACAATTTGATAGTGAACACACTCCGCAATGGTTGGGGGATATCCGGCGATACCTTCTCCTCTGTCTAGAAAAGGCCTTGTTAGTTTGATATTCTGTCGATGTCCTTTCAGGGAAAAGGGAAGTTTGATGGTTTGAAAGAGGTGTGAAAGGAGGTTTGGGTCGTTGATTGCTTTTGGCAATGTCTAGACGTATCGCCACCAAAGTTAGTCCCATTCCAAAGGACCAAGGAATGAGACAATCTTTGGGGGGGATGTCAGGAGATACAGTATGTTCTCCTCTGTTTAGGAGAGGCTTTACTAGTTTGATATTCTGTAGGTGTCCTCTTCGGGACATCTACAGGAGGTTTTATAGTTAGAAAGAGGTTGGAAAGGAAAAGGTTTGGGTCTTTGTTTGCTTGCGGCAATGTCCAGACATGTCCCCCAAAGTTAGTCTCATTCCACAGGACCATGGAATGAGACAATATTTGGGAGATGTCAGGCGATACCTTCTCCACTGTTTAGGAGAGGCCTTACGAGTTTGATATTCTGGAGATGTCCTGTCAGAAATAGGGAGATTTTTATAGTATGAAAGAAGTCTGAAAGGAGGTTTGGGTCAATGATTGTTTGCTTACGGCAATTTCTGGACATATCCCCCGAAGATTGTCTCATTCCACAGGGACGTGGGGTGGTATGTTCTCCTCTGTTTAGGAAAGGCCTTAGTAGTTTGATATACTGTTGTCTTTTTAGGAAAAGGGAGGTTTAATTACTTGAAAGTGGTTTGAAAGGAGGAAGTTTGAGTCAATGATTTCTTGCTTACGGCAATTTCTGGACATATCCCCCAAAGTTAGTCTCATTCCACAGGGACGTCGGGCGGTATGTTCTCCTCTGTTTAGGAAAGGCCTTAGTAGTTTGATATACTGTTGTCTTTTTAGGAAAAGGGAGGTTTAATTACTTGAAAGTGGTTTGAAAGGAGGAAGTTTGAGTCAATGATTTCTTGCTTATGGCAATTTCTAGACATATCCCCCAAAGATTGTCTCATTCCACAGGGACGTGGGGTGGTATGTTCTCCTCTGTTTAGGAAAGGCCTTAGTAGTTTGATATACTGTTGTCTATTTAGGAAAAGGGAGGTTTAATTACTTGAAAGTGGTTTGAAAGGTGGAAGTTTGGGTCAATGATTGCTTACGGCAATTTCTGGACATATCCCCCAAAGATCGTCTCATTCCACAGGGACGTCGGGCGGTATGTTCTCCTCTGTTTAGGAAAGGCCTTAGTAGTTTGATATACTGTTGTCTATTTAGGAAAAGGGAGGTTTAATTACTTGAAAGTGGTTTGAAAGGAGGAAGTTTGGATCAATGATTGCTTGCTCACGGCAATTTCTGGACATATCCCCCAAAGATTGTCTCATTCCAATGGGATGTCGGGCGGTATGTTCTCCTCTGTTTAGGAAAGGCCTTAGAAGTTTGATATACTATTGTCTTTTTAGGAAAAGGGAGGTTTAATTACTTGAACGTGGTTTGAAAGGAGGAAGTTTGAGTCAATGATTTCTTGCTTACGGCAATTTCTGGACATATCCCCCAAAGATTGTCTCATTCCACAGGGACGTCGGGTGGTATGTTCTCCTCTGTTTAGGAAAGGCCTTAGTAGTTTGATATAATGTTTTCTTTTTAGGAAAAGGGAGGTTTAATTACTAGAAAGTGGTTTGAAACGTTTGGGTTGATGATTGTTTGCTTACAGCAATTTCCAGACGTGTCCCCCCAAAGATTGAGCAACGGGGCACACCCTAAACTGTTCATCAGTCAAACATAAACCAGAAATTCCAGATATGTTTTGGACAGTGTGGTTCCAATCGACATAAAATAGTCTCAAACGTGCTTTTCAAAGTTTCCCAAATGCACTTTTTGTAGCCTGGCAGAAGGTTTAAAAGTTGTCAAAACCTTCTTCTTCACCATTTCAAAAAATAGCCCCAAAAAACAGAGGCATCCTGCAGGAGCGCCCTACTGCTCTTTTAAAAGTTTGTGATGTCGTGCAGGCGGACAAAGGAAGACGGGGGCCGCCTCCCGCCGCCGCCGTCAGGACGTGGAGGCAGAGTTCAACCCCGAGAACCCCTATCAGGTGAGTCAGGACCACGGGACGTGCAAACGCGTCCTCGTCGGCCGCGAGAGCCAAAACTGTCCGCTCGAATCTGCCGTCCACCTGAGGAGGCTTTGCGGGAGGAGGTGTTTCTCACAGCAGCAGATGCCGAGGTCACGGCGGAGGGCCGTGGATTGTCACTGCGAATCTGAGCGTATCCGTGGGTGAGGAGCTCTTTAGGAGAACTTTCCTTTCAGCGGCGAGGGTCTATGAATAATTCCACAGACACCTCCTCCTCCTCGGGACTGTTTGCCCTGCCGAGCTCACACAGACTCCACACATACACATGGTCACCCCTGCCCTTCCCTCGCAGCCATACACACATCTTTGTCTCTTCCTAATCCCCCGTCCTCCCCCACCGCAACTTCTGCCACACACACCTGACAACTAGAAGACGGTAAACAGAGAGCGGTTTGAACCCCGTGCGCCAAACGGGGAAAATATTTAACGACAAAGACGCTCAAGAAAGAGCAGACCGCCTTCCAATAATCACATGTTTGCAATCTAAATGAATGCGTGTTTGGACATTAGAATATCAATCAATCAATCAATCAATGTTTATTTATATAGCCCCAAATCACAAATGTCTCAAAGGACTGCACAAATCATTACGACTACAACATCCTCGGAAGAACCCACAAAAGGGCAAGGAAAACTCACACCCAGTGGGCAGGGAGAAATCACATCCAGTGGGACGCCAGTGACAATGCTGACTATGAGAAACCTTGGAGAGGACCTCAGATGTGGGCAACCCCCCCCCTAGGGGACCGAAAGCAATGGATGTCGAGCGGGTCTAACATGATACTGTGAAAGTTCAATCCATAGTGGCTCCAAGACAGCAGTGAGAGTCCCGTCCACAGGAAACCATCTCAAGCGGATCAGCAGCGTAGAGATGTCCCCAACCGATACAGGCGAGCGGTCCATCCTGGGTCTCGACTCTGGACAGTCAGTACTTCATCCATGGTCATCGGACCGGACCCCCTCCACAAGGGAGGGGGGGACATAGGAGAAAGAAAAGAAGCGGCAGATCAACTGGTCTAAAAAGGAGGTCTATTTAAAGGCTAGAGTATACAGATGAGTTTTAAGATGAGACTTAAATGCTTCTACTGAGGTAGCATCTCGAACTGTTACCGGGAGGGCATTCCAGAGTACTGGAGCCCGAACGGAAAACGCTCTATAGCCCGCAGACTTTTTTTGAGCTCTAGGAATCACTAATAAGCCGGAGTCTTTTGAACGCATTTTTTAAATGAGAATTTCCTGAAAAACACAAAGATCCACTGCAGAGGATCGCGGTTCTAAAGGAGGTTGTCAGACGAGGATAACCTGACAGCGAATACAGCTTTTGCAAATGATTCAATTAATTAGTGAGCTGGCTCGGTGTGGGGAAAAGCAATACCCCTCTTAATAAATCAACCCTTCAAAGACTGAGCTGAGGTCAGTCTTAGCATTCACACACAGGCCGGATAACTGCCAGACCTGTTCAGTCTGGTGACACCTCATTGGACTCCGTGTCCAGAGGCGTCAAAGTGGAGATGTTGTACCGGGTCCTTAAAGGGGAACATTATCAGCAGACCTATGTAAGCGTCAATATATACCTTGATGGTGCAGAAAAAAGACCATACATTTTTTTAACCGATTTCCGAACTCTAAATGGGTGAATTTTGGCAAATTAAACGCCTTTCTGTCAATCGCGCTGGAGGCGATGACGTCAGAATGTGACGTCGCCGAGGTAACACACCCGCCATTTTCATTTTCAACACATTACAAACACCGGGTCTCTGCTCTGTTATTTTCCGTTTTTTTGACTATTTTTTGGAACCTTGGAGACATCATGCCTAGTGGGTGTGTTGTCGGAGGGTGTAACAACACTAACAGGGAGGGATTCAAGTTGCACCACTGGCAAGAAATCTGCCGCCAGACCCTCATTGAATGTGCCAGAGTGTCTCCACATTTGACCGGCGATGACAGACATGGCACAGAAATATATGGATAACCTGCAGATGCATTTGCAACCATTAAGTCAACGAAATCACAAAGGTGAGTTTTGTTGATGTTGACTGCCAGCTAATCGATGTTAACATAATACGCTAATCGATGCTAACATGCTATTTACCGGCGGTGCTAAAGCAGACATGGCACAGAGATGTATGGATAACCTGCAGATGCATTTGCAACGATAAAGTAAACGAATTCACAAAGGTGAGTTTTGTTGGTGTTGACTGCCAGCTAATCGATGCTAACATGCTACGCTAATCGATGCCAACTTGCTATTTACCGGCAGTGCTAAAGCAGACATGGTACAGAGATGTATGGATAACCTGCAGATGCATTTGCAACTATATTACGTTTACTTCCACCCACATTTAATGCGAAACAAACACTTACCAATCGAAGGATTTAAGTTGCTCCAGTGTCACAAGATGCTAAAGTCCTGATCGTTTGGCCCGCACATTTTACCGCCGATGCTAACGCAGCTATTCGGCCATGCTATGGCTATGAATAGCGTCAATAGCTTCAGTTTCTTCTTCAATATTTTCATACTCCAACCATCTGTTTCAATACATGCGTAATCTGTTGAATCGCTTAAGTCGCTGAAATCCGAGTTTGAATCCGAGCTAATGTCACTATATCTTGCTGTGGTAACCGCCATTTTGTTTACATTGGCAGCACTGTATGACATCACAGGGAAATGGACAGTGTCTTCGTAGAGTGCCGAAAATAAGGCACTTTAAAGTTTTATTTAGGGTTATTCCGAGACCGGTAAAATTTTGAAAAAACTTCAAAAAATACAACAAGCCACTGGGAACTGATTTTTATTGTTTTTAACCCTTTTGAAATTGTGATAATGTTCCCCTTTAAGGACAAACTGCCCAATTAAGACTGGCCTTGGTGCTTGCAAGTACACACGTGTTTGGGTCCATTCATAACCTCAGAAAAGTAGATAACTTCGCAGTCTAAGTGGGTAACAATATTACAACAAACAAAAATTTGATTACCTATCTTGGCTGCATCCTAGAGACTAAGCGCTCCAGTGAAAAAATGACTACTATTATTGGTACCGAGAACTGTAGCAAAATGTATTTCGATATTTTTCCAAATTAAATGTACCACAGAAAACTGCATTATTGGATTTATTTAAACAGAAAAATCTTAGGGTACATTAAACATATGTTTATTATTGCAAGTTTGTCCTTAAATAAAATAGTGAACATATCTTTTAGTAGTAAGTAAGCAAACCAAGGCTCCTAATTTAGTCTGCTGACATATGCAGTAACGTATTGTGTCATTTATCATTCTATCATTCTGTCAAAATTATTAAGGACAAGTGGTAGAACATCGATTATTATCTACTTGTTCATTTACTGGTCATTTCTGCTTATGTGCTATCTGCACTTCTGTTTATCACTTATTCTTCTCGTTTGATACTTTACATTAGTTTTGGATGATACCACAAATTTAGGAGTTTTCAGTTTTTTTTCTGTCGTTTCAATATGGAAGTTGTAAGTCATTAATGTTATTTTATAATAAGTACGGCCATGAAAGTGTAACAATAAGGTTGCTTGATTGAAATTAAGGATGTCTAAAGGTGTGAATGTTGTCTATCTGTGTTGGCCCTGCGATGAGGTGGCAACTTGTCCAGGGTGTACTCTGCCTTCAGCCCGAGTGCAGCTGAGATAGGCTTTAGAACCACCCGCCACCCTGAACGGGACAAGCGGTAGAAAATGGATGAATGGATAAAACGTGTGACAACCTCCAAAAGTTTTGTAATCAATCAGAAATATCAAGCAGCTAAAAATGGAAAAGTGTGGAGATTTTTTTTAAATTTTCCTGTAGGGTGTAATTTGGGATTTTTTTTAATGGTTCATTGACATTTTTTGTAATAGTCACAAAGTTTAGTGAACAGGTTGTGTTATGTGTGAGCATGTCTGCTGACATTTTGTCTTGATTGGATTCTTCTTTTTTTTTTTTTTTTTTTGCACCATGACTAGGGAAGGTTGTTTGCATTGGGTCATATAAGTAAATGGTAAATGGGTTATACTTGTATAGCGCTTTTCTACCTTCAAGGTACTCAAAGCGCATTGATACTTTTTCCACGTTCATGCACGGCCCTAACCACGACCCACCAGGAGCAAGGAGGGAGTGAATATGTTACTCGTGTAATTAATCCCCCCAAAAGTATCACATTAAAGATCTACACACCTAAACTAATCATGCATTTTTGAAAATGTTTTAACCGTCCAAGCTTTTACCTTAACCGCTATACATGTATGTATAAGAGTGTATATCTCAGCTGCATTCGGTACACCCTGGACAAGTGTGTGTATATATATATATATATATATATATATATATATATATATATATTTACATACATATACACATACATACATCTAAGTATACGTATACATATACACACATACATATAAATATATATTTATATACACATGTATACATACATATTATATATATATATATATATATATAAACTTTTATTAGTGGATTGCACAGTTAAGTACATATTCCGTACAATTGACCACTAAATGGTAAGTTTTTCAGCTTGTTTAAGTCAGGGTCCACGTTAATCAATTCATGGTATATCCACATATACACATACATACATCTAAGTATACATATACACACATACATATAAATATATATTTATATACACATGTATACATACATATATATATATATATATATATATATATATATATATATATATATATAAACTTTTATTAGTGGATTGCACAGTTAAGTACATATTCCATACAATTGACCACTAAATGATAAGTTTTTCAGCTTGTTTAAGTCAGCGTCCAAGTTAATCAATTCATGGTATATCCACATATACATACATATACACATACATACATCTAAGTATACATATACACACATACATATAAATATATATTTATATACACATGTATACACATATATATATATATATATATATATATATATATATATATATATATATATATATATATATATATAAACTTTTATTAGTGGATTGCACAGTTAAGTACATATTCCATACAATTGACCACTAAATGATAAGTTTTTCAGCTTGTTTAAGTCAGGGTCCAAGTTAATCAATTCATGGTATATCCACATATACATACATATACACATACATACACACACAAATACATATGTATCCACACACACACACACACATATATATATAATGTATACACACGCACACACATATATATAAATGTGTACACATACATATATATGTATACATACATATATATATATATATATATATATACACATATACAAATATACTTATATATACGCATATGTACATATACATAATGGATACATATATATGTATACATACATATATATATACATATACAAATATACTTATATATACGCATATGTACATATACATAATGGATACATATATATGTATACATACATATATATATACATATACAAATATACTTATATATACGCATATGTACATATACATAATGGATACATATGTACGTATAAATGTTTTAACAAAATGTGTTCATCTGATGTGATGAAAGAGCACGTCAGCATTTACTTTCTCAGAACATATATTCACTACAGAAAACAATTTGGGTGATATAAAAAAAAAGCCTTGAATTCAAAACATTTCAAAGTGTCAACTACTGTAGATCACGAGCGTTATTTTTATGCAACACAATTAACCTTTCCTAATTATTTCCAAGCGTCTTTGTCTGTTTTATACGAACACGTTTCACCTCGATGCAATCTGCCATCACTCTGCCAGACAGCAAGAAGCAAAAAAACCAGTTCTTTAATGGCAGTGGCGAGCTGCTTTTTGCACTGCACATCCATTCAAATCTGGGCTTCAAACTTGAAGTTTAGTCTGCCATGATAGTCCCCAAGTGAAAAGCACAAATGTTAAATACTTGCCCAAACTCATCTGGACTTCAAAGCGTTGGACGGCATTTTCAGTGACGGGCTCTAGCTATGTCTGCAAAACCATGTCGAACAAAGTCAACATTTTTCTGATCCCACTCTTTTGCTCCCCACAAGAATAACCTCCAGGGGGAAGACACCATGAACATCGACCCCATGTTGGACCACCAGGGCCTTTGCTGCAGGGAGTGCCGCCGCAGCTACACCCACTGCCAGCGGATCTGCGAGCCCCTGGGAGGGTACCACCCGTGGCCATACCACTACCGCGGCTGCAGAGTGGCCTGCAGGGTGATCATGCCTTGCAACTGGTGGGTGGCTCGCATTCTGGGCATCGTCTAGACAGAAATTACGGCTTTGTTCCGAGCAAGATATCTGGGCATAAAAGGAGAAAATAAATGTGACGCTTGGAAGATTGGACACAGACTTGTAAACGGCATTTCACTTTAACATCTATTTAGCTGTAGGATGAAAACGTATTTATGAAAATGTCATCCGTGCATTCTCCACTTCCTGTTTGGATGTACACTACAGGCCACACCTTCTCATTTCAATGCGTTTTCTTTATTTTCACGAGTATTTACATTGCGGATTGTCACTGAAGGCATCAAAACTATGACACCTGTGAAGTGGAAACCATTTCAGGTGACTCTTCAAGCTCATGGAGAGAATGCCAAGAGTGTGGAAAAGCAGTAGTAAGAGCTAAGGGTGGCTATTTTGAAGAAACTAGAGTCATGAAACATGTTTTTTTAGTTATGTGAAATGAAGTGAATTATATTTATATAGCGCTTTTCTCAAGTGACTCAAAGCGCTTTACATTGTGAAACCCAATATCTAAGTTACATTTAAACCAGTGTGGGTGGCACTGGGAGCAGGTGGGCAAAGTGTCTTGCCCAAGGACACAACGGCAGTAACTAGAATGGCACAAGCGGGAATCGAACCTGCAACCCTCAAGTTGCTGGCACGGCCACTCTACCAACCGAGCTATGTTCATTCATAGTTTTGTTGCCTTCAGTGACAATCGACAAAGTAAATAGTCGTGAAAATAAAGAAAACGCATTGATTGAATGAGGTGTGCCCAAACTTTTGGCCTGTACTGTATATACATTTTCTGTCAGCTTCTAGAAACTTCTCAACAATATATGTGACACTTGCAATTTCTCAAGCCCTTTTCCCACGTGTAATGTCCTGTAATCGTTCACCTTTCATCTAATGTTACACAATAAACCTTTTTTTTTAAGTAAAATTTGTCGCGTCACCACTGTTTTGGGTACAAATTAGTTTGAAGGTGGGGTTGTACCCACGGTGCGCTCTTTCACAATAAAAGCACATCATCAATCATATAACATATGTTATAATGTTATTTTTTAGTCTGTCCTTTGCCTCTATTTATTTGTGGTGTACAGTCCTTTGTTCTTCAACTGTGGTTGTTCTTTAAGGGCTTTTGAAAATAAAGTTGGTATGGTATGGTATGGTAATCATCATCAATGTCCGGCCGTAGCCGAGGGACCTTGCACAACCCTCCGCCAGCGTGTCGGGGTCACCCATGGCAAAGCCCAGCTCTGAAACAAGGACCCAAGTGTCCTGTGCGATTACTTCGGAGTAGGAGAGGCGACCCCTGGTGGATTGTTTCCAAAGGACAAAGCTGTGATACCTTGGCACGGAAGCAGTGACCAGCAAACTGTGTGCCACGTTGGCTCAGACGGGATGCTTGCTCGAGGTAGGTCGCTGTTAATTTGGTCCAAGGTGGGATGGGGACCAAGCCTTGAACCCCTTCGAAGCAGGTTGGTATAGCAACCGTCAAGGCGTTTGCGAAGGCTCGCATTGAGAGGGGCCAGGTCTCGGGGCACATTCCGAGACATGTGACAGGTCAGTGGACTTTGTGGTTATAGTGTCCGCCCTGAGCTCTGAAACAAGGACCCTAGTGTCCCGTGCGATTACTTCGGGGTAGGAGAGGCGACCCCTGGTGGATTGTTTCCAAAGGACAAAGCTGTGATACCTTGGCACGGAAGCAGTGACCAGCAAACTGTGTGCCACGTTGGCTCAGACGGGATGCTTGCTCGAGGTAGGTCGCTGTTAATTTGGTCCAAGGTGGGATGGGGACCAAGCCTTGAACCCTTCGAAGCAGGTTGGTATAGCAACCGTCAAGGCGTTTGCGAAGGCTCGCATTGAGAGGGGCCAGGTCTCGGGGCACATTCCGAGACATGTGACAGGTCAGTGGACTTTGTGGTAATAGTGTCCGCCCTGAGCTCTGAAACAAGGACCCAAGTGTCCCGTGCGATTACTTCAGGGTAGGTGAGGCGACCCCTGGTAGATTGTTTCCAAAGGAGGAAGCTGTGATACCAAGCTCCGTCTTGGCACGGAAGCAGTGACCAGCAAACCGTGTGCGACGTTGGCTCAGACGGGGTGATTACCGGAGGTAGGTTGACGTTAATTTGGTCCAAGGTGGGATGGGGACCAAGCCTTGAACCCTTCGAAGCAGGTTGGTATAGCAACCGTCAAGGCGTTTGTGAAGGCTCGCATTGAGAGGGTCCAGGTCTCGGGGCACATTCCGAGACATGTGACAGGTCAGTGGCCTTGTGGTTAGAATGTCCGCCCTGAGCTCTGAAACAAGGACCCAAGTGTCCCGTGCGATTACTTCGGGGTAGGTGAGGCGACCCCTGGTAGATTGTTTCCAAAGGAGGAAGCTGTGATACCAAGCTCCGTCTTGGCAGGGAAGCAGTGACCAGCAAACCGTGTCCGACGTTGGCTCAGACGGGGTGATTGCCGGAGGTAGGTTGCCGTTAATTTGGTCCAAGGTGGGATGGGGACCAAGCTTTGAACCCTTCGAAGCAGGTTGGTATAGCAACCGTCAAGGCTCGCATTTAGAGGGTCCAGGTCTCGGGGCACATTCCGAGACATGTGACAGGTCAGTGGACTTAGTGGTTATAGTGTCCGCCCTGAGCTCTGAAACAAGGACCCTAGTGTCCCGTGCGATTACTTCGGGGTAGGAGAGGCAACCCCTGGTAGATTGTTTCCAAAGGAGGAAGCTGTGATACCGAGCTCCGTCTTGGCACGGAAGCAGTGACCAGCAAACCGTGTGCGACGTTGGCTCGGACGGGGTGATTGCCGGAGGTAGGTTGCCGTTAATTTGGTCCAAAGTAGGATGGGGACCAAGCCTTGAACCCCTTCGAAGCAGGTTGGTATAGCAACCGTCAAGGCGTTTGTGAAGGCTCGCATTGAGAGGGTCCAGGTCTCGGGGTGCATTCTGAGACATGTGACAGGTCAGTGGCCTTGTGGTTATAGTGCCCGCCCTGAGCTCTGAAACAACGACCCTAGTGTCCTGTGCTATTACTTCGGGGTAGGAGAGGCGACCCCTGGTAGATTGTTTCCAAAGGAGGAAGCTGTGACCAGCAAACCGTGTGCAACGTTGGCTCAGACGGGGTGATTGCCGGAGGTAGGTTGCCGTTAATTTGGTCCAAGGTAGGATGGGGACCAAGCCTTGAACCCTTCGCAGCAGGTTGGTATGACAACCGTCAAGGCATTTGTGAAGGCTCGCATTGAGAGGGTCCAGGTCTCGGAGTACATTCCAAGACATGTGAGCTATCAATGAACTTGTGGTTAGAGTGTCCGCCCTGAGATCGGTAGGTTGTGAGTTCAAACCCCGGCCGAGTCAAACCAAAGACTGTAAAAATGGGACCCATTACCTCCCTGCTTGGCATTCAGCATCAAGGGTTGGAATTGGGGGTTAAATCAAAGCTCTAGGGTTTGGGTTAGGTTAGGGTCCTACCTTCTAAGGACGGGAATAAAGACAACTGGCTTTTCTTTATACAAGAGTCCTTTTTACACATTTCACCTTGCGTGAGGCTTCTACTTGTGCTCCTTGGTGGGGGGCAAGTAGAGCTCCATGGGTTTGTTCACCTTCCAGTACAACTCCAGAGAGAAGGAACCGTTCAGAACAGTGAACTGGTTTCCAGCGGTCGGTATATAAATGGTGTACTGTTTCTTCGAAGCCGCTCGCTGCTCCCCTCACCTCCCAGGGGGTGAACAAGGGGGATGGGTCAAATGCAAAGGACAAATTTCACCACACTTAGTGTGTGTGTGACAATCATTGGTACTTTAACAAAAGGACCCTGCAGAAATAACTTTCCAGAGTTCTTTACCGTGAGAGTTGCATCTCTCAAAGTCTTTAATGGGACTAAAGACTCCTTAGCCGTCATGCTAACAGATCGTACCCACGATGCAAAGCGCTCAGCTCCTTTTGATGTCACCCAATGCCGCCTCGGGCTTGGGTTGGGTAAAGACGAGCGGAGTGGCGTGTGTGTCAAGTATCCTGGATGGAGCCGCCATAAAATGAAGAGTTCAATCCTGAGCCACAAATGAGCGTTTGATCGTCCCCGGAGATGAAACGGTGTGTGAAGAATTCCGCACGTGGTTGAGTGCGAGCGGCTCGACGAGGCGGTTAGGGGGCTGATCCATATTAATGCTCTTTCTCCACGGAAGGACGCCCATTCATGGTCGCCGCTTCCCACTTCTGCAACTCTTAAGTTGCAGAAGGGCCAAACATCTCCCGGCGTGCCGAGACAATCCCAGGCAAAGCTGCAGCTGCAGGACATATCTAAGCCCCCCCCCGCCCTTCACTGGTATCAGTGACGCCACATTTCATTCCTCTCGGCACACATACAGAATTTGGCTCCCTGCCATCCTATATTACCCTCGTGGGGGCTGACGGGCTAACCAACCATCCCCTCCCACTCGGAGACTTTCCAACCTGTATGGAACAGTTCCCAGAGACGACAAAACTCCTGAGAGCGTTAGCCGGACAAGCCTTTTATTCATACCTTGGATTGAATCGCACTCAAGCGGTACAAAGCCACTTATTGGCGCGGAGATATCTTGCAAAGCGTGGGTGCGGAAGCCGAGAAAATCACTCCGAGTTATCGCTTAAAACATCTAAATTACTTCTCATTGTTAACTATACATTTTTTTTTTATACATGTGCTGATAACGGGAAGTCATAAAGGGCTTTAACATAGAAATGCTGAAGGCAAACAGACAAGGGTTGAATTATGAACTAAAACCCCTGATATGAACGTCGGGTTGGATTGTTTTAGGTCTGTCCGTCATGTTCTAATCCACTCTTTCCTTCTAAGTACTTTGGCCTTAAGGAAATCCTACAATGCAAATCCTTCTGTCCTACTGACTTTTCAAATTGACAGGAGAGGACAAGGAGGTCTGGGGAGATGATAATGGGAACTCTATGACCTTGTTTCCACCAAGCAGTACGGTTCAGTTTTTGTACGGTACCATACACAGTACAGACCAAATCTCATTCAATGCGTTTTCTTTTATTTTCACGACTAATTACATTGTAGATTGTCACTGAAGACAACAAAACTATGAATGAACACAACAAAATAAGGTGAAATAACTGAAAACATGATTTATTTTCTAGTTTCTTCAAAATAGCCACCCGCTGCTCTTAATCATTGCTTTGCACACTCTTGGCATTCTCTTGATGAGCTTCAATCAAGCACACCTTTGAAATGAAAACCCGCTTCCCCGACTCTAGTCACTGCCGTTGTGTCCTTGGGCAGGACACTTTGCCCACCTGCTCCCGGTGCCACCCACACTGTTTTGGATGTAGCTTGGATGTTGGGTTATACTGTGTAGAGCGCTTTGAGTCACTAGAGAAAAGCGCTATATAAATATAATTCACTTCACAATTCCAGCAATACCTCGGTTTTTATTAGTCCCTTCCAAAAGTCATGCGACTGATTTTATTCCCTGATTCTCAAACCCAACACTTCTGCTGGGTTCTTCATGATATCACAGACTATACACACACTACCTTTATGTCCTATAGGCCATGTATTCATCACTATATGAATACATGGCGGAAGAGCGGCTGTGCCAGCAACTTGAGGGCTCCAGGTTCGATCCCCGCTTCCGTCATCCTAGTCACTGACGTTGTGTCCTTGGGCAAGACACTTTACCCACCTGCTCCCAGTGCCACCCACACTGTTTTAAATGTAACTTAGATATTGGGTTTTACTATGTAAAGCGCTTTAAGTCACTAGAGAAAAGCGCTATATAAATATAATTCACTTCACTTCACTTCATTTTAGGTGAATGCCTCTTGAAGCTCATCGAGAGAATGCCAAGAGTGTGCAAAGCAGTAATCAAGAGCAAAGGGTGGCTATTTTGAAGGAACTAGAATATAAAACATGTTTTTAGTTAGTACATAAGTTCTCATGTGTTTATTAGTAGGTTTGATGCCTTCAGTGAAAATGCAGAAGGTGTTCAAACTTTTGGCATTCATTGGTTACCAACTGTGGTCTGCTTACTGGCTGACAAAGATTCGATACCGCCAGGGAGCAACTGGATAGGAAAGGAACAGAAATATGCTTTTATTTAAAGGGAAACTGCACTTGTTTTGGTATTTTGCCTATCCTTCATAATCATGAAAGACATGAGAGATTTTTTTTTTAATGCATTCTACAGAAGAGCCAATGTGAGGTCTTCTAAAAGGGCCATAAAATCCAATAAAAACTTCCAAAAGGCGCCAACAATACCCCATTTACATTTTATGACTTGACTATTAATAAAGTATTAGTGATATTGTTATTATAAGTGCTAACGCAGACAGACTATTAATAGCAGCTTGTTTGTAATGTTTACATCATCCAGTGTTCAGTTGTTTCCTTACTTCCCTGCTCCTTGCAAGTTTATTCTAGATCATAAATCACGCCTCTCACCCGGACGGCAGAAGGCTGAGGACGTATTCCAACGAGCTGGTAGACTTTGACAGCCAGTTTAGACTCGAAAATGGCGAGGACGACACAAAAAGACAGCTTTTTTTGGGCGAGAATTATGAATCATTCCTCATCTAAAAAGGGAAAACATGAACATTTTGGCAGTCAGCATCCTCATGACAGCAGACATTGTACAGTAAGTGATGTTTTACTATGTTTGTTGGCTTTCAAAGTTTGCAGTGAGTAATAGTCAGTCGTGGAGTTGAAAAAAAAGCATACGTCGTGATGCATTTTTCTAAATTAATGCGCCGTGTATACTTAAAATGATCAAAAATAAATGTGCCTGTTAGATATATACTTACATCATGTATATTACAAGGTTCAAATTCAAGACCCGGGGGCCAGATCCGGCCCGACAAGTCATTTCGGCCTGCGAAAGATGTTGCTACTTCATCTTTCTGACCAAATGTTATCAATTATTTCCATTTTGACAGAAAAAAAATGTATCTAATACGGAAAATTTCATATGTTTTAAACTTTGGTTATTGGTGAATCTTTGGGCACCTTAGCCATTCCATTACGATTCTTGGGGTGAGGATTTGATTCATAATCGATACTCGATTTAACCCGATTCTCGATTCAAACCGATTTATTCAAAATGGCGAAGACGACACAAAAAGACAGCTTTGTTTTTTGTGAGAATTGAGTAATTCCTCATCTAAAAGGGAACATATAAAAAAATCCTATCAGTCAGCATCCTCATGACAGAAGACATTGTACAGTAAGTGATGTTTTACTATGTTTGTTGGCTTTCGAAGTTTGCAGTGAGTAATAATCAGTCATGGAGTTGAGAAAAAAGCAAACGTCGTGATGCATTTTTAGAAATTAATGTGCCGCGTATACTTAAAATGATCAAAAATACGCACATATCAAATAATATTATAAATGGTTCAAATTCAAGACAGATCCGGCCCGACAAGTCATTTCGGCCTGCGAAAGATGTTGCTACTTCATCTTTCTGACCAAATGTTATCAATTATTTCCATTTTGACAGAAAAAAAATGTATCTAATACGGGAAATTTCATATGTTTTAAACTTTGGTTATTGGTGAATCTTTGGGCACCTTAGCCATTCCATTACGATTCTTGGGGTGAGGATTTGATTCATAATCGATACTCGATTTAACCCGATTCTCGATTCAAACCGATTTATTCAAAATGGCGAAGACGACACAAAAAGACAGCTTTGTTTTTTGTGAGAATTGAGTAATTCCTCATCTAAAAGGGAACATATAAAAATCCTAGCAGTCAGCATCCTCATGACAGAAGACATTGTACAGTAAGTGATGTTTTACTATGTTTGTTGGCTTTCAAAGTTTGCCGTGAGTAATAATCAGTCATGGAGTTGAGAAAAAAGCAAACGCCGTGATGCATTTTTAGAAATTAATGTGCCGCGTATACTTAAAATGATCAAAAATACGCACATATCAAATATTATTATAAATGGTTCAAATTCAAGCCAGATGCGGCCCGACAAGTCATTTCGGCCTGCGAAAGCCTGGGAAAAATGTTGCTACTTCATCTTTCTGACCAAATGTTATCAATTATTTCCATTTTGACAGAAAAAAAATGTATCTAATACGGGAAATTTCATATGTTTTAAACTTTGGTTATTGGTGAATCTTTGGGCACCTTAGCCATTCCATTACGACTCTTGGGGTGAGGATTTGATTCATAATCGATACTCGATTTAACCCGATTCTCGATTCAAACCGATTTATTCAAAATGGCGAGGACGACACAAAAAGACAGCTTTGTTTTTTGTGAGAATTGAGTAATTCCTCATCTAAAAGGGAACATATAAAAATCCTATCAGTCAGCATCCTCATGACAGAAGACATTGTACAGTACGTGATGTTTTACTATGTTTGTTGGCTTTCAAAGTTTGCAGTGAGTAATAATCAGTCATGGAGTTGAGAAAAAAGCAAACGCCGTGATGCATTTTTAGAAATTAATGTGCCGCGTATACTTAAAATGATCAAAAATACGCACATATCAAATATTATTATAAATGGTTCAAATTCAAGCCAGATGCGGCCCGACAAGTCATTTCGGCCTGCGAAAGCCTGGGAAAAATGTTGCTACTTCATCTTTCTGACCAAATGTTATCAATTATTTCCATTTTGACAGAAAAAAAATGTATATAATACGGGAAATTTCATATGTTTTAAACTTTGGTTATTGGTGAATCTTTGGGCACCTTAGCCATTCCATTACGACTCTTGGGGTGAGGATTTGATTCATAATCGATACTCGATTTAACCCGATTCTCGATTCAAACCGATTTATTCAAAATGGCGAGGACGACACAAAAATACAGCTTTGTTTTGGCTAGAATTGAGTCATTCCTCATCTAAAAGGGAACATATTAAAAAATCCTAGCAGTCAGCATCCTCATGATAGAAGACATTGTACAGTACGTGATGTTTTACTATGTTTGTTGGCTTTCGAAGTTTGCAGTGAGTAATAATCAGTCATGGAGTTGAGAAAAAAGCAAACGTCGTGATGCATTTTTAGAAATTAATGTGCCGCGTATACTTAAAATAATCAAAAATACGCACATATCAAATAATATTATAAATGGTTCAAATTCAAGCCAGATGCGGCCCGACAAGTCATTTCGGCCTGCGAAAAATGTTGCTACTTCATCTTTCTGACCAAATGTTATCAATTATTTCCATTTTGACAGAAAAAACATGTAATACGGGAAATTTCATATGTTTTAAACTTTGGTTATTGGTGAATCTTTGGGCACCTTAGCCATTCCATTACGACTCTTGGGGTGAGGATTTGATTCATAATCTATACTCGATTTAACCCGATTCTCGATTCAAACCGATTTATTCAAAATGGCGAAGACGACACAAAAAGACAGCTTTGTTTTTTGTGAGAATGGAGTCATTCCTCATCTAAAAGGGAACATATTAAAAAATCCTATCAGTCAGCATCCTCATGACAGAAGACATTGTACAGTAAGTGATGTTTTACTATGTTCGTTGGCTTTCGAAGTTTGCAGTGAGTAATAATCAGTCATGGAGTTGAGAAAAAAGCAAACGTCGTGATGCATTTTTAGAAATTAATGTGCCGCGTATACTTAAAATGATCAAAAATACGCACATATTAAATAATATTATAAATGGTTCAAATTCAAGCCAGATCCGGCCCGACAAGTCATTTCGGCCTGCGAAAGATGTTGCTACTTCATCTTTCTGACCAAATGTTATCAATTATTTCCATTTTGACAGAAAAAAAATGTATCTAATACGGAAAATTTCATATGTTTTAAACTTTGGTTATTGGTGAATCTTTGGGCACCTTAACCATTCCATTACGACTCTTGGGGTGAGGATTTGATTCATAATCGATACTCGATTTAACCCGATTCTCGATTCAAACCGATTTATTCAAAATGGCGAGGACGACACAAAAAGACAGCTTTGTTTTGGCTAGAATTGAGTCATTCCTCATCTAAAAGGGAACATATTAAAAAATCCTAGCAGTCAGCATCCTCATGACAGAAGACATTGTACAGTAAGTGATGTTTTACTATGTTTGTTGGCTTTCGAAGTTTGCAGTGAGTAATAATCAGTCATGGAGTTGAGAAAAAAGCAAACGTCGTGATGCATTTTTAGAAATTAATGTGCCGCGTATACTTAAAATGATCAAAAATACGCACATATCAAATAGTATTATAAATGGTTCAAATTCAAGCCAGATGCGGCCCGACAAGTCATTTCGGCCTGCGAAAGCCTGGGAAAAATGTTGCTACTTCATCTTTCTGACCAAATGTTATCAATTATTTCCATTTTGACAGAAAAAACATGTAATACGGGAAATTTCATATGTTTTAAACTTTGGTTATTGGTGAATCTTTGGGCACCTTAGCCATTCCATTACAATTTTTGGGGTGAGGATTTGATTCATAATCGATACTCGATTTAACCCGATTTATTCAAAATAGCGAGGACGACACAAAAAGACAGCTTTGTTTTGGCTAGAATTGAGTAATTCCTCATCTAAAAAGGGAACATATTAAAAAATCCTATCAGTCAGCATCCTCATGACAGAAGACATTGTACAGTAAGTGATGTTTTACTATGTTTGTTGGCTTTCAGAGTTTGCCGTGAGTAATAATCAGTCATGGAGTTGAGAAAAAAGCAAACGCCGTGATGCATTTTTAGAAATTAATGTGCCGCGTATACTTAAAATGATCAAAAATACGCACATATCAAATAATATTATAAATGGTTCAAATTCAAGCCAGATGCGGCCCGACAAGTCATTTCGGCCTGCGAAAGCCTGGGAAAAATGTTGCTACTTCATCTTTCTGACCAAATGTTATCAATTATTTCCATTTTGACAGAAAAAAAATGTATCTAATACGGGAAATTTCATATGTTTTAAACTTTGGTTATTGGTGAATCTTTGGGCACCTTAGCCATTCCATTACGATTCTTGGGGTGAGGATTTGATTCATAATCGATACTCGATTTAACCCGATTCTCGATTCAAATCGATTTATTCAAAATAGCGAGGACGACACAAAAAGACAGCTTTGTTTTGGCTAGAATTGAGTCATTCCTCATCTAAAAAGGGAACATATTAAAAAATCCTAGCAGTCAGCATCCTCATGACAGAAGACATTGTACAGTAAGTGATGTTTTACTATGTTTGTTGGCTTTCGAAGTTTGCAGTGAGTAATAATCAGTCATGGAGTTGAGAAAAAAGCAAACGCCGTGATGCATTTTTAGAAATTAACGTGCCGCGTATACTTAAAACGATCAAAAATACGCACATATCAAATAATATTATAAATGGTTCAAATTCAAGCCAGATGCGGCCCGACAAGTCATTTCGGCCTGGGAAAAATGTTGCTACTTCATCTTTCTGACCAAATGTTATCAATTATTTCCATTTTGACAGAAAAAACATGTAATACGGGAAATTTCATATGTTTTAAACTTTGGTTATTGGTGAATCTTTGGGCACCTTAGCCATTCCATTACGATTCTTGGGGTGAGGATTTGATTCATAATCGATACTCAATTTAACCCGATTCTCGATTCAAACCGATTTATTCAAAATAGCGAAGACGACACAAAAAGACAGCTTTGTTTTGGCTAGAATTGAGTCATTCCTCATCTAAAAAGGGAACATATTAAAAAATCCTATCAGTCAGCATCCTCATGACAGAAGACATTGTACAGTAAGTGATGTTTTACTATGTTTGTTGGCTTTCGAAGTTTGCAGTGAGTAATAATCAGTCATGGAGTTGAGAAAAAAGCAAACGTCGTGATGCATTTTTAGAAATTAATGTGCCGCGTATACTTAAAACGATCAAAAATACGCACATATCAAATAATATTATAAATGGTTCAAATTCAAGCCAGATCCGGCCGGACAAGTCATTTCGGCCTGCGAAAAATGTTGCTACTTCATCTTTCTGACCAAATGTTATCAATTATTTCCATTTTGACAGAAAAAAAATGTATCTAATACGGGAAATTTCATATGTTTTAAACTTTGGTTATTGGTGAATCTTTGGGCACCTTAGCCATTCCATTACGACTCTTGGGGTGAGGATTTGACTCATAATCTATACTCGATTTAACCCGATTCTCGATTCAAACCGATTTATTCAAAATGGCGAGGATGACACGAAAAGACAGCTTTGTTTTTTGTGAGAATTGAGTCATTCCTCATCTAAAAGGGAACATATTAAAAAATCCTAGCAGTCAGCATCCTCATGACAGCAGACATTGTACAGTAAGTGATGTTTTACTATGTTTGTTGGCTTTCAAAGTTTGCAGTGAGTAATAGTCAGTCGTGGAGTTGAAAAAAAAGCATACGTCGTGATGCATTTTTAGAAATTAATGCGCCGCGTATACTTAAAATGATCAAAAATACGCACATATTAAATACTATTATAAATGGTTCAAATTCAAGACCCGGGGGCCAGATGCGGCCCGACAAGTCATTTCGGCCTGCGAAAGCCTGGGAAAAATGTTGCTACTTCATCTTTCTGACCAAATGTTATCAATTATTTCCATTTTGACAGAAAAAAAATGTATATAATACGGGAAATTTCATATGTTTTAAACTTTGGTTATTGGTGAATCTTTGGGCACCTTAGCCATTCCATTACGACTCTTGGGGTGAGGATTTGATTCATAATCGATACTCGATTTAACCCGATTCTCGATTCAAACCGATTTATTCAAAATGGCGAGGATGACACGAAAAGACAGCTTTGTTTTTTGTGAGAATTGAGTAATTCCTCATCTAAAAGGGAACATATAAAAAAATCCTAGCAGTCAGCATCCTCATGACAGAAGACATTGTACAGTAAGTGATGTTTTACTATGTTTGTTGGCTTTCGAAGTTTGCAGTGAGTAATAATCAGTCATGGAGTTGAGAAAAAAGCAAACGTTGTGATGCATTTTTAGATTAGAAATTAATGTGCCGCGTATACTTAAAATGATCAAAAATACGCACATATCAAATAATATTATAAATGGTTCAAATTCAAGCCAGATGCGGCCCGACAAGTCATTTCGGCCTGCGAAAAATGTTGCTACTTCATCTTTCTGACCAAATGTTATCAATTATTTCCATTTTGACAGAAAAAAAATGTATCTAATACGCGAAATTTCATATGTTTTAAACTTTGGTTATTGGTGAATCTTTGGGCACCTTAGCCATTCCATTACGACTCTTGGGGTGAGGATTTGATTCATAATCGATACTCGATTTAACCCGATTCTCGATTCAAACCGATTTATTAAAAATGGCGAGGATGACACAAAAAGACAGCTTTGTTTTTTGTGAGAATTGAGTAATTCCTCATCTAAAAGGGAACATATAAAAAAATCCTAGCAGTCAGCATCCTCATGACAGAAGACATTGTACAGTAAGTGATGTTTTACTATGTTCGTTGGCTTTCAGAGTTTGCCGTGAGTAATAATCAGTCATGGAGTTGAGAAAAAAGCAAACGCCGTGATGCATTTTTAGAAATTAATGTGCCGCGTATACTTAAAACGATCAAAAATACGCACATATCAAATAATATTATAAATGGTTCAAATTCAAGCCAGATGCGGCCCGACAAGTCATTTCGGCCTGCGAAAGATGTTGCTACTTCATCTTTCTGACCAAATGTTATCAATTATTTCCATTTTGACAGAAAAAAAATGTATCTAATACGGGAAATTTCATATGTTTTAAACTTTGGTTATTGGTGAATCTTTGGGCACCTTAACCATTCCATTACGACTCTTGGGGTGAGGATTTGATTCATAATCGATACTCGATTTAACCCGATTCTCGATTCAAACCGATTTATTCAAAATGGCGAGGACGACACAAAAAGACAGCTTTGTTTTGGCTAGAATTGAGTCATTCCTCATCTAAAAGGGAACATATTAAAAAATCCTAGCAGTCAGCATCCTCATGACAGAAGACATTGTACAGTAAGTGATGTTTTACTATGTTTGTTGGCTTTCGAAGTTTGCAGTGAGTAATAATCAGTCATGGAGTTGAGAAAAAAGCAAACGTCGTGATGCATTTTTAGAAATTAATGTGCCGCGTATACTTAAAATGATCAAAAATACGCACATATCAAATAGTATTATAAATGGTTCAAATTCAAGCCAGATGCGGCCCGACAAGTCATTTCGGCCTGCGAAAGCCTGGGAAAAATGTTGCTACTTCATCTTTCTGACCAAATGTTATCAATTATTTCCATTTTGACAGAAAAAACATGTAATACGGGAAATTTCATATGTTTTAAACTTTGGTTATTGGTGAATCTTTGGGCACCTTAGCCATTCCATTACAATTTTTGGGGTGAGGATTTGATTCATAATCGATACTCGATTTAACCCGATTTATTCAAAATAGCGAGGACGACACAAAAAGACAGCTTTGTTTTGGCTAGAATTGAGTAATTCCTCATCTAAAAAGGGAACATATTAAAAAATCCTATCAGTCAGCATCCTCATGACAGAAGACATTGTACAGTAAGTGATGTTTTACTATGTTTGTTGGCTTTCAGAGTTTGCCGTGAGTAATAATCAGTCATGGAGTTGAGAAAAAAGCAAACGCCGTGATGCATTTTTAGAAATTAATGTGCCGCGTATACTTAAAATGATCAAAAATACGCACATATCAAATAATATTATAAATGGTTCAAATTCAAGCCAGATGCGGCCCGACAAGTCATTTCGGCCTGCGAAAGCCTGGGAAAAATGTTGCTACTTCATCTTTCTGACCAAATGTTATCAATTATTTCCATTTTGACAGAAAAAAAATGTATGTAATACGGGAAATTTCATGTTTTAAACTTTGGTTATTGGTGAATCTTTGGGCACCTTAGCCATTCCATTACGACTCTTGGGGTGAGGATTTGATTCATAATCGATACTCGATTTAACCCGATTTATTCAAAATAGCGAGGACGACACAAAAATACAGCTTTGTTTTGGCTAGAATTGAGTCATTCCTCATCTAAAAAGGGAACATATTAAAAAATCCTAGCAGTCAGCATCCTCATGACAGAAGACATTGTACAGTAAGTGATGTTTTACTATGTTTGTTGGCTTTCAGAGTTTGCCGTGAGTAATAATCAGTCATGGAGTTGAGAAAAAAGCAAACGCCGTGATGCATTTTTAGAAATTAATGTGCCGCGTATACTTAAAATGATCAAAAATACGCACATATCAAATAATATTATAAATGGTTCAAATTCAAGCCAGATGCGGCCCGACAAGTCATTTCGGCCTGCGAAAGCCTGGGAAAAATGTTGCTACTTCATCTTTCTGACCAAATGTTATCAATTATTTCCATTTTGACAGAAAAAAAATGTATGTAATACGGGAAATTTCATGTTTTAAACTTTGGTTATTGGTGAATCTTTGGGCACCTTAGCCATTCCATTACGATTCTTGGGGTGAGGATTTGATTCATAATCGATACTCGATTTAACCCGATTCTCGATTCAAACCGATTTATTCAAAATAGCGAGGACGACACAAAAAGACAGCTTTGTTTTGGCTAGAATTGAGTAATTCCTCATCTAAAAGGGAACATATTAAAAAATCCTAGCAGTCAGCATCCTCATGACAGAAGACATTGTACAGTAAGTGATGTTTTACTATGTTTGTTGGCTTTCGAAGTTTGCCGTGAGTAATAATCAGTCATGGAGTTGAGAAAAAAGCAAACGCCGTGATGCATTTTTAGAAATTAATGTGCCGCGTATACTTAAAATGATCAAAAATACGCACATATCAAATAATATTATAAATGGTTCAAATTCAAGCCAGATGCGGCCCGACAAGTCATTTCGGCCTGCGAAAGCCTGGGAAAAATGTTGCTACTTCATCTTTCTGACCAAATGTTATCAATTATTTCCATTTTGACGGAAAAAAAATGTATCTAATACGGGAAATTTCATGTTTTAAACTTTGGTTATTGGTGAATCTTTGGGCACCTTAGCCATTCCATTACGATTCTTGGGGTGAGGATTTGATTCATAATCGATACTTGATTTAACACGTTTCTCGATTCGATTTAATCAACGTATTACTTGGTACAATAATAATTATATAACACCTTAACAAAACAGCTTACAAAATCTATTTTTGGTTGCTGACGTTATGACAATTAAGTCAAATGTGTTTTTTTTTTAGCTAATTTGTCCCAAAAAAAAAAAGCGATTTGACATTTTTTTAGACAATTTTACAATTGAGATGATCACAAATTGGGATTCATATGTGATAAAAAAAAAATATAAAAATTAGCACCCTGATTATTATATACCGTATTATAGCTGGGATGAGGTGGCGACTTGTAGCTGAGACAGGGTAGGAAATGGATGGATGGACAGTTTATAAGAATAACAATGAATACTTAAATATCTGCTTGTCACCTGGACTTACGATTTCCAAGCAAGTTATCCATCAATTTGGGCGGTATAGCTCGGTTGGTAGAGCGGCCGTGCCAGCAACTTGAGGGTTGCGGGTTCGATTCCCGCTTCCGCCATCCTAGACACTGCCGTCGTGTCCTTGGGCAAGACACTTTAGTGAATTATATTTATATAGCGCTTTTCTCAAGTGACTCAAAGCGCTTTACATAGTGAAACCCAATATCTAAGTTACATTCAAACCAGTGTGGGTGGCACTGGGAGCAGGTGGGTAAAGTGTCTTGCCCAAGGACACAACGGCAGTGACTAGGATGGCGGAAGCGGGACTCGAACCTGCAACCCTCAAGTTGCTGGCACGGCCACTCTACCAACCGAGCTATGCCGCCCCTTTACCCACCTGCTCCCAGTGCCACCCACACTGCTTTAAATGTAACTTAGATATTGGGTTTCACTATGTAAAGCGCTTTGAGTCACTAGAGAAAAGCGCTATATAAATATAATTCACTTCACAATTTGTACGTGCACAAATTAAATAACCAAATGCATAGGCAATTGTGCAATAATATGAGGCGATTATACTTTTATATTCTTACATTTATTGTTACAAGCAGCCCTCTAAGGGTGACGCCCCTGATGTATATAAAACCTTAATGGAGTTTTTTTAGCTGCTTTATAGGCAAAATTGAGCGGCTCCCTTAGGCTTTATTGTAAGCAGACTTTTTAATATTTAGAAACGCATATAGGAACTTTTCTATTCATCTACCCAGTCCAGGAACCAATTAAGTTTGTACATGGAGGTTCCACTGCATTCCCATGGACTGAAATGAACTGTACTGGTTGGTGGAAGACCACAGGTCGGAGGAGGAGACTGAGTGGAATGCAGGGACCGAGGTCAAACTGAGGGGGGGGGGGGGGGGAAAGGAAGCGGAGGAGAGAGAGCGAGGTAAGGAGGTTCAGTACTTCCTCAACTCGACATCATCCGGCGGGCTTGGATCCACTTTTCTCTTGCCCACATCTTTCCAGTTGGTGCTCAAAACTGTGCCATGTGACTCCGTCTGCAGGAAAAAAAAAAAAATCACTGCAGTGGAATGCGCTATTTCATTAGCAATCTGGTTATGCAACACCTTCGCTCTGCTTTAAAACGCTCACAGCTTAGATTAGTTGACGACAGCAGTACTGGTTTTATTCATTAAAAAAAAAAAAAAAAAAGAACACTTAAGGGCTCAACCCGACTCAGAAGATCCAGTCGGCCTGACAGTCAGCACTTCACGCTGATGAATTGCCTCGTGGGGAAAAAAGACCAAAAGTTTGCCTTCTAAAAACTTTGTATACAAGAAAAAAAGTGTACACTGCGTGTTTTCACCTAGAGAGAACTTTATCAAACATGTTCAGCTGTGGGAACTGCATCTTAACCGCTGTTCTTCATCATCTTACAATAACTATACAAAAACCCAAAACCAGTGAAGTTGGCACGTTGTGTAAATGGTAAATATCTTGCCGATTGTATTGTACCGTATGTCCCGGCAAGAAATCTGCGTTCAAAAGACTCCGGCTTATTAGTGATTCCTAGAGCCCAAAAAAAGTCTGCGGGCTATAGAGCGTTTTCCGTTCGGGCTCCAGTACTCTGGAATGCCCTCCCGGTAACAGTTCGAGATGCTACCTCAGTAGAAGCATTTAAGTCTCATCTTAAAACTCATCTGTATACTCTAGCCTTTAAATAGACCTCCTTTTTAGACCAGTTGATCTGCCGCTTCTTTTCTTTCTCCTATGTCCCCCCCTCCCTTGTGGAGGGGGTCCGGTCCGATGACCATGGATGAAGTACTGGCTGTCCAGAGTCGAGACCCAGGATGGACCGCTCGTCGGGACCCAGGATGGACCGCTCGCCTGTATCGGTTGGGGACATCTCTACGCTGCTGATCCGCTTGAGATGGTTTCCTGTGGACGGGACTCTCGCTGCTGTGTTGGAGCCACTATGGATTGAACTTTCACAGTATCATGTTAGACCCGCTCGACATCCATTGCTTTCGGTCCCCTAGAGGGGGGGGGGGTTGCCCACATCTGAGGTCCTCTCCAAGGTTTCTCATAGTCAGCATTGTCACTGGATGTGAATTCTCCCTGCCCACTGGGTGTGAGTTTTCCTTGCCCTTTTGTGGGTTCTTCCGAGGATGTTGTAGTCGTAATGATTTGTGCAGTCCTTTGAGACATTTGTGATTTGGGGCTATATAAATAAACATTGATTGATTGATTGAAATATAAACAGAATACAATGATTTGCAAATCCTTTTCCACCTATATTTAATTGAATAAACTGCAAAGACAAGATACTTAACGTTCAAACTGGAAAACGTTGTTATTTTTAGCTCATTTTGGAATTTGATGCCTGCAACATGTTTCAAAAAAGCTGGCACAAGCGGCAAAAAAGGCTGAGAAAATTGAGAAATGCTCATCAAACACTTATTTGGAACATCCCGCAGGTGAACAGGCTAATTGGGAACCGGTGGGTAGAAAAGCAGCTTCCGTTAAAAATGCTCAGTCATTCACAAACAAGGAGGGGGGCGAGGGTCACCACTTTGTGAACAAATGCGTGAGCAAATTGTGGAACTGTTTAAGGACAACATTTCTCAATGAGCCATTGTAAGGAATTTAGGGATTTCACCATCTACGGACTGTAATATCATCAAAAGGTTTGGAGAATCTGGAGAAATCACTGCACGTAAGCGATGATATTACGGACCGTCGATCCCTCAGGCGGTTCTGCATCAAAAAGTGACATCAGTGTGTAAAGGATATCACCACACGGGTTCAGAAACACTTCAGAAAACCACTGTCGGTAACTACAGTTCATCGCTACATCTGTAAGTGCCAGTTAAAATTCTACTATACAAAGCCAAACCTATTTATCAACAACACCCAGAAACAAAGCTGGTTTGGCTGGGTCCGAGATCATCCAAGATGGACTGATGCAGAGTGGAAAAGTGTTCTGACGAGTCCACGTTTCAAATTGTTTTTTCAGCCGGAACAAAGAGGAAAAGAACTATCCGGATTGTTATATGCGCAAAGTTGAAAAGCCTGCATCTGTGATGGTATGGGGGTGTATTAGTGCCCAAGGCATGGGTAACTTACACATGTGTGATGGTATGGGGGTGTATTAGTGCCCAAGGCATGGGTAACTTACACATCTGTGAAGGCACAATTACTGCTGAAAGGTACACACAGGTTTTGGAGCAACATATGTTGCCATCCAAGGAACGTTATCATGGACGCCCCTGCTTATTTCAGCAAGACAAAGCCAAGCCACGTGTAGCAACATCAGCATCTGTTTATTGTTTATCGAATGGATCCCCATTAGCATACAAAATAAAAATACAAAGAATACATGCATTACCAAAAATTATACAAAGGAAAAATACAACATAAGGTAAAAAAAGCTAGTTAAACCTAGTATCAAAAATTCACGTTATGTGATGTGATGGTATGGGGGTGTATTAGTGCCCAAGGCATGGGTAACTTACACATCTGTGAAGGCACCATTAATACTTAAAGGTACACACAGGTTTTGGAGCGACATATGTTGCTATCCAAGCAACATTATCATGGATGCCCCTGCTTATTTCAGCAAGACAATGCCAAGCTACGTGTTACATCAGCATGGCTTAATAGTAAAAGAGTGTGGGTACTGGACTGGCCTACCTGTAGTCCAGGTCGGTCTCCCATTGATGCGAATTAGAGCCTTAAAAATATCAATAATGCAGGACACCATTGATTTTAATTCATTATTATTTTTGAGTAATCACAGTGAAAATAGAAATAAAATCCCAATAAATATATTTGGGATTCAAAAGGTGCCCCACTCAGAAAGTGATACATTTTTATTAGGTTTTTTTTTTACTTCCAACAATCAAGTTACTAGATCAACTTCAGATATATCTGTCGATTTTACATTTGAACTATTATTTTGTTGGTTTTATGCTCTTTTGTCAAAGAAAACAATGTTTTTTTTAATGGCAACCACACAAAATATGCAACATTTTCCACATAAAACATTTTAAAGTGAAATATTTGAAATAATTGGAGCGTTGAATAGGTCGATAATTCATTATAACATTGATTTTTTTTTTTGGGGAGCGATGGCAAAAAAAGAATAACAAAGAGACAAAAGAAAAAAAACTGCTTTGTGTCAACATTGCAACTTGTTCTAGTTATATTTCACCTCATTCCACTTTTTACATTTTTTTTTTTGTTATTTTTGCAATAGTGAATTAGTGAATTATATTTTTATAGCGCTTTTTCTCAAGTGACTCAGAGCGCTTTACATAGTGAAACCCATTATCTAAGTGACATTCAAACCAGTGTGGGTGGCACTGGAAGCAGGTGGGTAAAGTGTCTTGCCCAAGGACACAAGGGCAGTGACTAGGTTGACAGAAGCGGGAATCGAACCTGCAACCCTCAAGTTGCTGGCACGGCCACTCTACCAACCGAGCTAAACCGCCCCTATAGCATTTCCAGAATGTGTGGTGGCCCGGTAAACAAATAGCTGCGGGCCGCAAATGGCCCCCGGGCCACACTTTGGACACCCCTGCTGTACATCAAGCAAGAACGGGAAATAATTCCGCCTGAAAAGCTTAAAAAATTGGTCTCCTCAGTTCCCAGAGGTTCACTGAGCGTTGTTAAAAGGAAAGGCCATGTAACACAATGGTAAAAATATATATATTATGGGTTGTACTTGTATAGCGCTTTTCTACCTTCAAGGTACTCAAAGCGCTTTGACACTACTTCCGCATTCACACACTGATGGAGGGAGCTGCCATGCAAGGCGCTAACCAGCACCCATCAGGAGCAAGGGTGAAGTGTCTTGCTCAGGACACAACGGACGTGACGAGGTTGGTACTAGGTGGGATTTGAACCAGGGACCCTCGGGTTGCGCACGGCCACTCTTCCACTGCGCCACGCCGTCCCTATATATATATATATATATTTTTTTTTGAGGTGGGGGCACTTTTGGGGCCTTCCTGTCCAGCTGGTGTCAGCGCCTCAGGCTACTGCGGTTGGGCTGCGTGCCCGTCTTGATTGGGACCCGCTGGATGTGAATTACATTTATATAGCGCTTTTCTCAAGTGACTCAAAGCGCTTTTTTACATAGTGACACCCAATATCTAAGTTACATTTAAACCAGTGTGGGTGGCACTGGGAGCAAGTGGGTAAAGTGTCTTGCCCAAGGACACAACGGCAGTAACTAGGATGGCACAAGCGGGAATTGAACATGCAACCCTCAAGTTGCAGGCACGGACACTCTACCAACCGAGCTATGCCGCCCGGATCATGGCAACTCGGTGGATTACAAAGCATTCGACAATGCTGCAAGTCAGCCAGCTGCTGGGTTAGTGACCTTGTGTGTCAGCATGTCTGTGATCTTTTCCTTTTATGTTTTGTCTTGCTCAGGACACAACGGACGTGACGAGGTTGATACTAGGTGGGGATTGAACCAGGGACCCTCGGTTTGCGCACGGCCACTCTCCCACTGCGCCACGCCGTCCCATGTGCCAACTTTTTTGCAATGATAATTTAAAAAAAAAAAAAAAATTCTCAGTTGGAACATTAAATATTTTGTCTTTGCAGTCTATTCAATTGAATATAAGCTGAAAGGATTTGCAAAATATTGTAGTGTTTTTTTTTACAAATGACACAATGTGCCACCTTTACTGGTTTGGGCTTGTATAGGATGAAACAAAAAAAGAAGAGAATATTTATTGCCTAATGAGGGCTGTAAAGAGGAGAGAACGAACGATAAAGTATGGAGAGTCACACTCACAAAAGACTTGTTCATGGCACGTCTGATCTCGTCTGAACCATCGGTGTAGATCTGCTGGAAGACCTTGTTGAGGGCCGCGTCTCCCTCCAGCTTCTCGTTCTTCTCCTCCTCGCTAATGTCCACCACGATTTTGTCCCATTTGCGGCTGTGCTGGGACGATGTCGGGTACTCGTCTGTTGAGGAACGCATTTGGGGATTTTTAAACACATATACCTTTTTACCTTTTAAATTCCTTCCTCTTTTTTCCTGACAATTTAAATCAATGTTCAAGTTTTTTTTTTTTTTAATTGTAAAGAATAATAAATACATTTTAATTCAATTCTTCATTTTAGCTTCTGTTTTTTGGACGAAGAATATTTGTGAAATAATTCTTCAAATTTATGATTAAAATTCAAAAAAAATATTCTGGCAAATGTAGAAAATCTGTAGAATCAAATTTAAATCTTATTTCAAAGTCTTTTGAATTTCTTTTAAAATTTTTGTTCTGGAAAATTTAGAAGAAATAATGATTTGTCTTTGTTAGAAATATAGCTTGGTCCAATTTGTTATATATTCTAACAAAGTGCAGATTGGATTTTAACCTATTTAAAACACGTCATCAAAATTCTAAAATTAATCTTCATCAGGAAAAAATACTAATAATGTTCCTTAAATTCTTTTTTTAATTTTTTCAAAAAGATTTGAATTTGCTAGTTTTTCTCGGTTGAATTTTGAATTTTAAAGAGTTGAAATTGAAGATAAACTATGTTTGAAAATTAAATTTTCACTTTTTTCTCCTCTTTTAAACCGTTCAATGAAGTGTTTTCTTCATCATTTATTTTCTACAAAAAAATTTCCGGAAAAGGGAAAAAAAATGTACAATGGAATGACAAACAGAAATACCCATTTTTTCATACATATAGATTTATTTATTAAAGTTAAATTGAGCAAATTGGCTATTTCTGGCAATTTATTAAAGTGTGTATCAAACTGGTAGCCCTTCGCATTAATCAGTACCCAAGAAGTAGTTCTTGCTTTCAAAAAGGTTGCTGACCCCTTCACAAACACGCGTCATCATTCCGCGACGTTTTCAACAAGAAACTCCGCGGGAAATTTAAAATTGTAATTTAGTAAACTAAACCGACCATATTGGCATGTGTTGCAATGTTAAAGGGGAACATTATCACAATTTTAAAAGGGTTAAAAACAATAAAAATCAGTTCCCAGTGGCTTGTTGTATTTTTTGAAGTTTTTTTCAAAATTTTACCGGTCCCGGAATATCCCTAAAAAAAACTTTAAAGTGCTTGATTTTCGCTATTTGCGATGCGACTATCCATTTCCCTGTGACGTCATACAATGTAAACAAACAACGGCGAATAGCACAGCACGATATAGTGACATTAGCTCGGATTCAAACTCGGATTTCAGCGGCTTAAGCAATTCAACAGATTACGCATGTATTGAAACAGATGGTTGGAGTATGAAAGTATTGAAGAAGAAACTGAAGCTATTGAGTGAATAGCTATTGACGCTATTCATAGCCATAGCATGGCCGAATAGCTGCGTTAGCATCGCCGGTAAAATGTGCGGACCAAACGATCAGGACTTTTGCATCTCGTGATACTGGAGCAACTTAAATCTGTCGATTGGTAAGTGTTTGTTTTGCATTAAATGTGGATGGAAGGAAACGTAATATAGTTGCAAATGCATCTGCAGGTTATCCATACATCTCTGTGCCATGTCTGCTTTAGCACCGCCGGTAAATAGCATGTTAGCATCGATTAGCGTAGCATGTTAGCATCGATTAGCTGGCAGTCAACATCAACAAAACTCACCTTTGTGATTTCGTTGACTTTATAGTTGCAAATGCATCTGCAGGTTATCCATACATCTCTGTGCCATGTCTGCTTTAGCACCGCCGGTAAATAGCATGTTAGCATCGATTAGCGTAGCATGTTAGCATCGATTAGCTGGCAGTCAACATCAACAAAACTCACCTTTGTGATTTCGTTGACTTTATAGTTGCAAATGCATCTGCAGGTGATCCATACATCTCTGTGCCATGTCTGCTTTAGCACCGCCGGTAAATAGCATGTTAGCGTCGATTAGCGTAGCATATTAGCATCGATTAGCTGGCAGTCAACATCAACAAAACTCACCTTTGTGATTTCGTTGACTTTATAGTTGCAAATGCATCTGCAGGTTATCCATACATCTCTGTGCCATGTCTGCTTTTGCACCGCCGGTAAATAGCATGTTAGCATCGATTAGCGTAGCATGTCAGCATCGATTAGCTGGCAGTCAACATCAACAAAACTCACCTTTGTGATTTCGTTGACTTTATAGTTGCAAATGCATCTGCAGGTGATCCATACATCTCTGTGCCATGTCTGCTTTTGCACCGCCGGTAAATAGCATGTTAGCATCGATTAGCGTAGCATGTCAGCATCGATTAGCTGGCAGTCAACATCAACAAAACTCACCTTTGTGATTTCGTTGACTTTATAGTTGCAAATGCATCTGCAGGTGATCCATACATCTCTGTGCCATGTCTGCTTTAGCACCGCCGGTAAATAGCATGTTAGCATCGATTAGCGTAGCATGTTAGCATCGATTAGCTGGCAGTCAACATCAACAAAACTCACCTTTGTGATTTCGTTGACTTTATAGTTGCAAATGCATCTGCAGGTTATCCATACATCTCTGTGCCATGTCTGCTTTTGCACCGCCGGTAAATAGCATGTTAGCATCGATTAGCTGGCAGTCACGCCGCAACCAAATATGTCTGATTAGCACATAAGTGAGCAACATCAACAAAACTCACCTTTGTGATTTAGTTGACTTTATCGTTGCAAATGCATCGGCAGGTTATCCATACATCTGTGTCATGTCTGTCATCGCCGGTAAATAGCATGTTAGCATCGATTAGCTGGCAGTCAACATCAACAAAACTCACCTTTGTGATTTCGTTGACTTTATAGTTGCAAATGCATCTGCAGGTTATCCATACATCTCTGTGCCATGTCTGCTTTTGCACCGCCGGTAAATAGCATGTTAGCATCGATTAGCTGGCAGTCACGCCGCGACCAAATATGTCTGATTAGCACATAAGTGAGCAACATCAACAAAACTCACCTTTGTGATTTAGTTGACTTTATCGTTGCAAATGCATCTGCAGGTTATCCATACATCTGTGTCATGTCTGTCATCGCCGGTAAATAGCATGTTAGCATCGATTAGCGTAGCATCTTAGCATCGATTAGTTGGCAGTCAACATCAACAAAACTCACCTTTGTGATTTCGCTGACTTTATAGTTGCAAATGCATCTGCAGGTTATCCATACATCTCTGTGCCATGTCTGCTTTTGCACCGCCGGTAAATAGCATGTTAGCATCGATTAGCTGGCAGTCACGCCGTGACCAAATATGTCTGATTAGCACATAAGTGAGCAACATCAACAAAACTCACCTTTGTGATTTAGTTGACTTTATCGTTGCAAATGCATCGGCAGGTTATCCATACATCTGTGTCATGTCTGTCATCGCCGGTAAATAGCATGTTAGCATCGATTAGCGTAGCATGTTAGCATCGATTAGCTGGCAGTCAACATCAACAAAACTCACCTTTGTGATTTCGTTGACTTTATAGTTGCAAATGCATCTGCAGGTTATCCATACATCTCTGTGCCATGTCTGCTTTTGCACCGCCGGTAAATAGCATGTTAGCATCGATTAGCTGGCAGTCACACCGCGACCATATATGTCTGATTAGCACATAAGTGAGCAACATCAACAAAACTCACCTTTGTGATTTAGTTGACTTTATCGTTGCAAATGCATCTGCAGGTTATCCATACATCTGTGTCATGTCTGTCATCGCCGGTAAATAGCATGTTAGCATCGATTAGCGTAGCATGTTAGCATCGATTAGTTGGCAGTCAACATCAACAAAACTCACCTTTGTGATTTCGCTGACTTTATAGTTGCAAATGCATCTGCAGGTTATCCATACATCTCTGTGCCATGTCTGCTTTAGCACCGCCGGTAAATAGCATGTTAGCATCGATTAGCTGGCAGTCACGCCGTGACCAAATATGTCTGATTAGCACATAAGTGAGCAACATCAACAAAACTCACCTTTGTGATTTAGTTGACTTTATCGTTGCAAATGCATCGGCAGGTTATCCATACATCTGTGTCATGTCTGTCATCGCCGGTAAATAGCATGTTAGCATCGATTAGCGTAGCATGTTAGCATCGATTAGCTGGCAGTCAACATCAACAAAACTCACCTTTGTGATTTCGTTGACTTTATAGTTGCAAATGCATCTGCAGGTTATCCATACATCTCTGTGCCATGTCTGCTTTTGCACCGCCGGTAAATAGCATGTTAGCATCGATTAGCTGGCAGTCACGCCGCGACCATATATGTCTGATTAGCACATAAGTGAGCAACATCAACAAAACTCACCTTTGTGATTTAGTTGACTTTATCGTTGCAAATGCATCGGCAGGTTATCCATACATCTGTGTCATGTCTGTCATCGCCGGTAAAATGTGGAGACACTTTGGCACATTCAATGGGGGTCTGGCGGCAGACACTTTGGCATCTTGGGGCCAGTGGTGCAACTTGAATCCCTCCCTGTTAGTGTTGTTACACCCTCCGACAACACACCGACGAGGCATGATGTCTCCAAGGTTCCGAAAAATAGTCGAAAATAACAGAGCTGAGACCCGGTGTTTGCAATGTGTTGAAAATGAAAATGGCGGCTGTATTACCTTGGCGACGTCACGTTCTGACGTCATCGCCCCCAGAGCGATAAACAGAAAGGCGTTTAATTCGCCAAAATTCACCCATTTAGAGTTCGGAAATCGGTTACAAAAATATATGGTCTTTTTTCTGCAACATCAAGGTATATATTGACGCTTGCATAGATTTGGTGATAATGTCCCCCTTTAAGATTTCATCATTGATATATAAACTATCAGACTGCGTGGTCGGTAATAGTGGGTTTCAGTAGGCCTTTAAGAACAGTTTGTAGCTGTATGAGATGTCAGCTAAACAACTTTGTTTCAGACATTTTTTTTTACATTGCTTTTCAATGGAGGGATCACATCGTTTCATTTCTGCATTTCCTTGCAATAAGCGACGAAGGGGGAAGGGCGATACATGTAATCCAGACGCAGATTTGCATAAATAAAGCGGCAGACATATTGGGGCCAAGTGCGGACATACGGCACTGTGATCTCACAATATTGCATGTCAAGGCTTGTGTTCAGAAGGGACACAAGTAAACAGGAAGCTTGAGGTTGAGCTGGTTGAATGCAGCGGCTAGTTTGATTGCACGCTTATATAAAAGTCATTAATCCCGTCGGCGGTGGAGCGTGTGGGCTGAAATATGGAGTCACTTTAGCTGTCAGAACGCTGCCTTTTTGTCCGTGTTTTGGCTGTCACACGACTGAAAAGACCGTTTGAGAGCTGGACTGCCCACTTTCATTTCGGTGATTTTTTTTTTTCGCACTGTGAGAGAATGAAGACGTGGGTTTAAGGCAGGGGAAAGGAGGAGAGTTGATAAATGCAGAAACTGTAGACTGACTGGGATCGAAGTGTTTGATGTTGGATTCCTGTCCCTCTCCCTCCAGGCTCTCCCATCGGATGGCCTCGGTCTTCTTCATCTTCATCTCCACCTGACCAGACAAGCGAGAGGAAAGAAAGGAGGCAACGTGAAACCAAATGTTTTTCTTTGGTGCGTAGGGGGACAGAAATAGCATTTCTAATAAAAGTGACATCTTGAAGGTACGGGGCCAGGGAGGACCGTCTGTTCTCGGCTGACGACTCAGACCGTGCGGGAAGGAGACGTCGGGGATACGAGGGCACAGCTCAATCTCGTACTTCGCCGACAGACACGGTGCACTAACGAGACGCCTGTCAGCCAGAGGGCCGGTGTGAGCGATGAAATGAGCAGGGTGTGGCGGGAGCATCTGATGCCAATCATTACATCGGGAAAACAAGGGAGAGGCGGAACACAATGCGGCCGACACTGGCATGGACGTGCATTTGGAGTTGAGCTGCATTGACAGGGCACATACAGTCAAAAGTTGACATACACTTGTAAAGAACATAATGTCATGGTTGTCTTGAGTTTCCAGTCATTTTTACAAATGTTATTTTTTTTTTTAGATAGAGTAGCTCTATACTCTCGGCAGGGTTCTTGAGGGTGCATGGGAGTTTGCCCAACCAGTCTACATGTGCTTTGTGGACTTGGAGAAGGCATTGGACCGTGTCCCTCGGGAAGTCCTGTGGGGAGTGCTCAGAGAGTATGGGGTATCGGACTGTCTTATTGTGGCGGTCCACTTCCTGTATGATCAGTGTCAGAGCTTGGTCCGCATTGTAAGTCGGACACATTTCCAGTGAGGGTTGGACTCCACCAAGGCTGTCCTTTGTCACCGATTCTGTTCATAACTTTTATGGACAGAATTTCTAGGCGCAGTCAAGGCGTTGAGGGGTTCCGGTTTGGTGACCGCAGGATTAGGTCTCTGCTTTTTGCAGATGATGTGGTCCTGATGGCTTCATCTGGCCGGGATCTTCAGCTCTCGCTGGATCGGTTTTCAGCCGAGTGTGAAGCGACCGGAATGAGAATCAGCACCTCCAAGTCCGAGTCCATGGTCCTCGCCCGGAAAAGGGTGGAGTGCCATCTCCGGGTTGGGGAGGAGACCCTGCCCCAAGTGGAGGAGTTCAAGTACCTAGGAGTCTTGTTCACGAGTGGGGGAAGAGTGGATGGTGAGATCGACAGGCGGATCGGTGCGGCGTCTTCAGTAATGCGGACGTTGTACCGATCCGTTGTGGTGAAGAAGGAGCTGAGCCGGAAGGCAAAGCTCTCAATTTACCGGTCGATCTACGTTCCCATCCTCACCTATGGTCATGAGCTTTGGGTCATGACCGAAAGGATAAGATCACGGATACAAGCGGCTGAAATGTGGTGGGTCTCTCCCTTAGAGATAGGGTGAGAAGCTCTGCCATCCGGGAGGAACTCAAAGGATAAGATAAGATCACGGATACAAGCGGCTGAAATGTGGTGGGTCTCTCCCTTAGAGATAGGGTGAGAAGCTCTGTCATCCGGGAGGAACTCAAAGTAAAGCCACTGCTCCTCCACGTCGAGAGGAGCCAGATGAGGTGGTTCGGGCATCTGGTCAGGATGCCACCCGAACGCCTCCCTAGGGAGGTGTTTAGGGCACGTCCAACCGGTAGGAGGCCACGGGGAAGACCCAGGACACGTTGGGAAGACTATGTCTCCCGGCTGGCCTGGGAACGCCTCGGGATCCCCCGGGAAGAGCTAGACGAAGTGGCTGTAGATAGGGAAGTCTGGGCTTCCCTGCTTAGGCTGCTGCCCCCGCGACCCGACCTCGGATAAGCGGAAGATGATGGATGGATGGATGGACTTGTTGGTCACAAAAAAAACATTCATGAAGTTTGGTTCTTTTATGAATGTGTTATGGGTCGACTGAAAATGTGACTGGGTCAAAAGTATACATACAGCAATGTTAAAATTTGCTTACATGTCCCTTGGCAAGCTTCACTGCAATAAGGCGCATTTGGCAGCCTGTGGAGGAGGGCGTGGCCTGCAGGCCTGCAGCAGAACGGGGTGTGCCAGGACCGGCCTCGAAGTCAGCGACAGGTGCGTAGATGGCCCAGGTGGGCCGTGTTATCTAATCACCTGCCGCCCTGTATAAGCAATTTGTGGAGGTTACCCTCCAGGGGGTTCTTCGGACCACCAAGTACCGACATGAGAGCCTGATTCAGGGTTACAATTAGGGCTGCGAATCTTTGGGTGTCCCACAATTCGTTCAATATAGATTCTTGGGGTCACGATTCTATTAAAAAAAAAAAAAAAATTCCAATTCAACACCCATCCATCCATCCATTTTCTACCGCTTATTCCCTTTTGGGGTCGCGGGGGGCGCTGGCGCCAATCTCAGCTACATTTGGGCGGAAGGCGGGGTACACCCTGGACAAGTCGCCACCTCATCACAGGGCCAACACAGATAGACAGACAACATTCACACACTAGGGACCATTTAGTGTTGCCAACCAACCTATCCCCAGGTGCATGTCTTTGGAGGTGGGAGGAAGCCGGAGTACCCGGAGGGAACCCACGCATTCACGGGGAGAACATGCAAACTCCACACAGAAAGATCCCGAGCCTGGATTTGAACCCAGGACTGCAGGAACTTTGTATTGTGAGGCAGACGCACTAACCCCTCTGCCACCGTGAAGCCCCAATTCAACACGTTTCTCGATTCAAAAACGATTTTTTCCCGATTTAAAAGGATTCTCTATCCATTCGATACATAGATTTCAGCAGGATCTACCCCAGTCTGCTCACATGCTAGCAGAGTAGTAGATATTTACAAAAAAAAAAGCTTTTATAATTGTAAAGGACAATGTTTATTCAACTGATTGCAATAATGTACATTTGTTTTAACTATTAAAGGAACCAAAAATATGACTTATTTTATCTTTGTGAAAACATTGGACACAGTGTGTTGTCCAGCTTATGAGATGCCATGCAAGTGTAAGCCACTGTGACACTATTGTTCTTTTTTATTATTTTTTATAAATGTGTAATAATAATGTCAAAGGGATTTTTAATCACTGCTATGCTGAAATTATAACTAATATTGATACTGTTGTTGATAATATTCACTACTTTTGTTTTGTTCTGTGTGGTGTTTGTGTCTCCTCTCTATTGCTCTGTTTATTGCAGTTCTGAGTGTTGCTGGCTCAGGTTCGGTTTTGGAATTGGATTGCATTGTTATGGTATTGCTGTGTAGTGGTTTGTTGGATTGATAAAAATAAAATAAAATAAAAATAATCGATTTTAAACAAATGAAAATCGATTTTGCATCGCACAACGTGAGAATCACGATTCAAATTCGAATCAATTTTTCCCACAGCTCTAGTTACAATACAGTTTTATATAGTCAGTCTTTCCCCAGGTTGCTTTCCAGCAATTGTCTTTATAGTCTGTCAGTCTTGCCCTCTCTCTCCCTCCGGCGGCTGCTTATACAGGGCGACAGGTGATTAGATAACAGGCCCACCTGGGCCATTTACGCACCTTTCGCTGATTTTGAGGTCAGTCCTGGCACACCCCGTTGACCCCGACTTAAACAAGTTGAAAAACTTACTCGGGTGATACCATTTAGTGGTCAATCGTACGGAATATGTACTGAACTGTGCAATCTACTCATAAAAGTTTCAATCAATCAATCCAGGCTTGTAGGCCACGCCCCCCTCCACAGGCCACCAAAAGCGCCTTATTGCAGTGAAACTTGCCCAGGGACATGTAAGCAAATATTAACATTGCTGTATGTATACTTCTGACCCAGCACATTTGCTCACATTTTCAGTAGAAGTAAATTAAAGTTGTAGAAATTATTGTATATAAACTTTTGACCACGACTGTACCAGAAAGGCACGCAATCTGCGGCCCATTGTAACCAACCCCCCCCCCACTACTGTGCTGCCACCACCCATTAATGACCCGTGTATCTGTGTGCATGTGGAAGGCAGCGCTGGTTATGTCGGTGCAATTAGGGAACATTTCTGCTCCGCTGGGCAATGCAATGCTTCATTTATGAGGGCCGGGATTGGAGAGGGAACCGGAGGTGGACGACATTAGTGATATGAGGCAAGAGTGGCAAGGAGTGCAGCGAGGGGTGAGGGAAGCAGAAGAGGACCGACACTAATCTTTGTGTCAAACCACCAAGGTTTCTGCTACCTAATGAATTACCTTTGTGTTTGAAGACCAACTAAAGGGCCACAATTTCATGCATCCATGCGGAGACAAAATTAACTCTGGGTCTCAACTACAGTAGGAAGGGCCGTAAAACAGAAAGTAAGTGACAAAAAAAAAAAGAATGGTTCAGATTAGTGTTGTCCCTATACCAATATATTGGTACTTTTCGGCACTTTTGTAAATAAAGGGCACCACAAAAAATTACACTATTGGCTTAATTTAAAAAAAAAATCTTAGGGTACAGTAAACATATGTTTCATCCATCCATCCATCCATCTTCTTCCGCTTATCCGAGGTCGGGTCGCGGGGGCAGCAGCCTAAGCAGGGAAGCCCAGACTTCCCTATCTCCAGCCACTTCGTCTAGCTCTTCCCGGGGGATCCCGAGGCGTTCCCAGGCCAGCCGGGAGACATAGTCTTCCCAACATGTCCTGGGTCTTCCCCGTGGCCTCCTACCGGTTGGACGTGCCCTAAACACCTCCCTCGGGAGGCGTTCAGGTGGCATCCTGACCAGATGCCCGAACCACCTCATCTGGCTCCTCTCCATGTGGAGGAGCAGCGGCTTTACTTTGAGTTCCTCCCGGATGGCAGAGCTTCTCACCCTATCTCTAAGGGAGAGCCCCGCCACATTTCGGCCGCTTGTATCCGTGATCTTATCCTTTTGGTCATGACCCAAAGCTCATGACCATAGGTGAGGATGGGAACGTAGATCGACCGGTAAATTGAGAGTTTTGCCTTCCGGCTCAGCTCCTTCTTCACCACAACGGATCGGTACAACGTCCGCATTACTGAAGACGCCGCACCGATCCACCTGTCGATCTCACCATCCACTCTTCCCTCACTCGTGAACAAGACTCCTAGATACTTGAACTCCTCCACTTGGGGCAGGGTCTCCTCCCCAACCCGGAGATGGCACTCCACCCTTTTCCGGGAGAGAACCATGGACTCGGGCTTAGAGGTGCTGATTCTCATTCCGGTCGCTTCACACTCGGCTGCGAACCGATCCAGTGAGAGCTGAAGATCCCGGTCAGATGAAGCCATCAGGACTACGTCATCTGCAAAAAGCAGAGACCTGATCCTGCAGCCACCAAACCGGAACCCCTCAACGCCTTGACTGCGCCTAGAAATTCTGTCCATAAAAGTTATGAACAGAATGGGTGACAAAGGACAGCCTTAGCGGAGTCCAACCCTCACTGGAAATGTGTCCGACTTACTGCCGGCAATGCGGACCAAGCTCTGACACTCATCATACAGGAAGTGGACCGCCACAATAAGACAGTCCGATACCCCATACTCTCTGAGCACTCCCCACAGGACTTCCCGAGGGACACGGTCCAATGCCTTCTCCAAGTCCACAAAGCACATGTAGACTGGTTGGGCAAACTCCCATGCACCCTCAAGAACCCTGCCGAGAGTATAGAGCTGGTCCACAGTTCCACGACCAGGACGAAAACCACACTGTTCCTCCTGAATCCGGCGTAGCCTCCTCTCCAGTACACCTGAATAAACCTTACCGGGAATGCTGTTTCATATTAAGTTAAATAAAATAGTGTGCATAATTGACAACTTGTCTTTTTTAGTAAGAAAACAAACAAGTGCTCCTAATTTATTATAATTTATTATTCTACTATTTTGTCAAATTAAGGACAAGTGGTAGAAAATAAATTATTACCATATTTCCTTGAATTGCCGCCGGGTATAAAGTATGCGCCTGCCTAGAATTACTGCCGGGTCAAACTCGTTTCGCAAAATAATTAGCGCACGCTTAGCATTACCGCCGGCTCAGGATTATTATTTTTATTAGCGCATGTCTATAATTTCCGCAGGGTCAAACTCGTCACGTCACGAGTGACACTTCACCTGTCATCATTTTCAAAATGGAGGAGGCTGATTTCAATCATTTGAAATGGCATAAAGGGAAGAAGATTAAGAGCTATTCAGTAGGATTTAAGGTCCAAGCTATTGAATATGCTAAAAAGAACAGTAAGCAGCTATGTTTTATTAATATACCGTAGCTGCGTGTGTCAAATATGAGTCATTAAATGACTCCCGCCTCCTGGTGGTAGAGGGCGCTAGTGATCCTTCTTGCGACTACTCGGCTGCAGAAGAAGTGACAACAAGCAGTGATGGTTTATTTTTTTCCTCTCGCTTGCACTTTTAACATGGAGGATTACATATCTAAAATAAAACAGTTTTCTAAACTGGACTTTCAATCGAAGCAGGAGGTAATAAAGGAAGATCTCCATCGAGACAAAGACTTTTAAAACTGAAGAAAGATAAGGAAGACTTCATGTTAGACCCGCTCGACATCCATTACTTTCGGTCCCCTAGAGCAGTGGTCCCCAACCTTTTTGTATCCGCGGACCGGTCAACGCTTAATAATTTCTCCCGCGGCCCGGGGGGGGTGTCATTTTTTTTTCGTTTTTTTTTTTTTCTTCTTTGTCATGAAAAAATGAGTTTTTTGTGGTTGGTGCACTATTTGTAAGTGTATATTGTGGTTTGTCCATCCATCCATCCATTTTCTACCGCTTATTCCCTTTCGGGGTCGCGGGGGGCGCTGGCGCCTATCTCAGCTACAATCGGGCGGAAGGCGGGGTACACCCTGGACAAGTCGCCACCTCATTGTGGTTTGTATGTTGATTTAATAAAAAAAAATTTAAAACAATTTTTTTTAATAAAAAATTCTTCTGCGGCCCGGTGGTTGGGGACCACTGCCCTAGAGGGGCGGGGTTGCCCACATCTGAGGTCCTCTCCAAGGTTTCTCATAGTCAGCATTGTCACTGGCGTCCCACTGGGTGTGAATTCTCCCTGCCCACTGGGTGTGAGTTTTCCTTGCCCTTTTGTGGGTTCTTCCGAGGATGTTGTAGTCGTAATGATTTGTGCAGTCCTTTGAGACATTTGTGATTTGGGGCTATATAAATAAACATTGATTGATGATCGATTGATTCTATAAACGAGTTATCGATGCTTTTGATCAGAAGGAGCTGCGCATGGACTTCATTTATAAGTAAAGGTAAGACCATAATGTTTTTTTTTATTAAATGTGCTTTTCATGATGGTATCATTACATCCATCCATCCATCCATTTTCTACCGCTTATTCCCTTTTGGGGTCGCGGGGGGCGCTGGTGCCTATCTCAGCTACAACCGGGCGGAAGGCGGGGTACACCCTGGACAAGTCGCCAACTCATCGCAGGGCCAACACATATAGACGGACAACATTCACGCTCACATTCAAACACTAGGGTCAATTTTTTTTAGTGTTGCCAATCAACCTATCCCCAGGTGCATGTCTTTGGAAGTGGGAGGAAGCCGGAGTACCCGGAGGGAACCCACGCATTCACGGGGAGAACATGCAAACTCCACACAGAAAGATCCCGAGCCTGGATTTGAACCCAGGACTGCAGGAACTACGTATACATCACACTCAAATTTATAAGCGCAGGCCTAAATTTACCGCATGCCTTTGGTGAGCGCTGGAATGAGAAGAGGTTATAAAATAATTTGCGCATGCTTGCCTTTACCGCATGCCTTTGGTAAACGCCGGAGTGAGAAGAGGTTTTAATTTAATTAGCACTCCGGCGGCAATTCAAGGAAATACGGTATATGTGCCCGTATAAAACCTTATTTAAGAGGAAAATACATGTTTCCAAAGTCAGAAAACATTCCTATAGTGTTCCAGGGGACAAAGGGGACGTCAAATATTTTGCCGGTGCTAAATGTGGCGCCCCTTGTGTGTGTTGGGTGTGAATCTGTCGGTGTGCGTGCAACTGGGCCATACAACATTCATCTGCTGCCACATCTGCGTTTCCTGGCTTTTAACGACATGGCAGGCCGACGCTGTGTGCGTTTCCGTGTGTGTGACAGGCAACGGCGGCGGCCCGTAAAGGGATGTGACAGCAGAGCCACATGGAGGGCCCACCACCACCATCAGGACCTCGGGGCCCACACACACACACACACACATGCTATTTACAGAAGGGCAGTGGGGTCTCATGTCACTTGTCAACACCACCCCCCCCCCTCATAAGCATCTCTGTTTTTCAAAGCCCCTGCGAATTTCAAAACAGCCTCAGCTCGAAAGACGCACAAACGGATCTAAACATTTCCAACGCTGACAGGCGTGGAAATTAAAGAGGGGCGAGGCTACATTAGCTATTTGCGGAGGAACTGAGCGGTCAAATAAAAGCGGATTCAAAGCCGCGTTGAGTGTTTGCGGGGAAGCGCGTACTGTACATGCACGCACGTATCAGCCGTCTGTTCTGATCAGACACAATGGTGTGTAATTGGCTCCCTGTTGAGGCGGTGACCCCTGCGGTTGGAATGTCTCTTGTTGCTGAGGACAGGAAGAGGTCATACTGACGATAATGTGCTACCAATGACAAAAAAAACAACACTTTCTGTCAAGACTACAGTTTGGCCTCTGTATTCTTATTTAAAGGCCTACTGAAATGAGATGTTCTTATTTAAACGGGGATAGCAGCTCCATTCTATGTGTCATACTTCATCATTTGGCCATATTGCCATATTTTTGCTGAAAGGATTTAGTAGAGAACATCCACGATAAAGTTGTCAACTTTTGGTCGCTAATAAAAAAGCCTTGCCTGTACCGGAAGTAGCAGACGATGTGCGCGTGACGTCACGGGTTGTGGAGCTCCTCACATCTGAACATTGTTTACAATCATGGCCACCAGCAGCGAGAGCGATTCGGACCGAGAGAGCGAGGATTTCCCCATTAATTTGAGCGAGGATGAAAGATTTGTGGATGAGGAAAGTGAAAGTGAAGGACTAGAAAGAAAAAAATAAATAAACTAGACGGCAGAGCGATTCAGATGTTATTAGACAGATTTACTAGGATAATTCTGGAAAATCCCTTATCTGTTTATTGTGTTACTAGTGTTTTAGTGAGATTACATAGTCGTACCTGTACAACCTGAAAGTCGGAGGGGTGTGGCGACCGCCAGTGTCTCCGAGGAAAGCCAAGTTTCTCGACGAGGCGAAAGCAGCCGGGCTGTGATTTCCCCCCCCCCCCCCCCCCCCCCATCCTCCACGGTGTAAGCATCCGACGGTCAGGGGCAGCCGGTGGGAGGAGGCAAGAGAGTCCGCAAGCTCTCCGCTCATGTCTACAGTAAGAGCCGACTTATTAACACCATTTTCTCACCGAAACCTGCCGGTTGACACGTGGTAGGGAAACACATTCGCTTGACCGCTCTGTTCCATAGTAAAGCTTCACCCTCATCTTTCATGAATGTAAACAAGGAAACAAGAAAACACCGGCTGTGTTTGGGTTGCTAAAGGCGGCCGTAATACACCGCTTCCCACCTACATCTTTCTTCTTTGACGTCTCCATTATTCATTGAACAAATTGCAAAAGATTCAGCAACACAGATGTCCAGAATACTGTGTAATTATGCGATTAAAGCAGACAACTTATAGCTGGGATCGGTGCTGGATCAAAATGTCCGCTACAATCCGTGACGTCTCGCGCACGCGTCGTCATACGTGTCATCATACCACGACGTTTTCGGCAGGATAATTTGCGCGAAATTTAAAATTGCAATTTAGTAAACTTGGCATGTGTTGTAATGTTAATATTTCATCATTGATATATAAACTATCAGACTGCGTGGTCGCTAGTAGTGGCTTTCAGTAGGCCTTTAAATGAGCAAAAAAAAAAAAAAATCAGTGTGGATTTAACTAATTCTTCTCCTCCTGATTTTGGCGCGCTCTACCTTCCACATTTTTCACACGATTCAAACCGTTCCAACTTCAAACTGCTCAGCCTGTTCAGGAATCACTGGCTTTCCCTTGTCAAATTCCAAAAATTCCCACGTTTCCCAGAATTTCAGGTTTTCCGGGACATTTTTCCCCATTCAAAATGAATTAGCCATTTTTCAAACTGTCACCGTTTCCACATCTTTCAACCTATTCGAACCATTCTGAAACAACAAATATAAATTTTTCCAAGTTCCAAAAAATTCCAGGATTTTCCAGAATTCCTGCTATTCCAAAGCCCTATTTCCGCCCCTTTTTTTCTGGAGACTACTCCTTCCACATTTTTCAAGGCATTTCAACCGTTCCACCGTCAAAACATTCCTCTTAATCAGGACAAAAAAAGTTTTTGGAACTGGAAAAATTCCCGGTTTTCCGTAATACCATTTCTCAATTCAACATGTTACCACTTTAGCATTTCACGACTGATTAGAACAATTTCAACACCAACCATTTCAACTCATTCAGACCACTCTGTTTTTTTTTTACCATTTTCAAAAAATTCCCAATTTGCCCGAAATTCCCAATTTCTTGGGAAATTCTTCAAAGTTCCACAATTCCCACATTTTTCATCTGATTCCAACTTCAAAATTAAGTTAAAGTACCAATGATTGTCACACACACACTAAGTGTGGTGAAATTTGTCCTCTGCATTTGACCCATCCCCTTGATCACTCTCTGGGAAGTGAGGGGAGCAGTGGGCAGCAGCGGTGGCCGCGCCCGGGAATCATTTATGGTGATTTAACCCCCAATTCCAACCCTTGATGCAGAGTGCCAAGCAGGGAGGTAATGGGCCCCATTTTTTTTTATAGTCTTTGATATGACTCGGCCGGGGTTTGAACTCACAGCCTACCGATCTCAGGGAGGACACTCTAACCCATGGGTGTCAAACTCTGGCCCGCCGTGTAATTTAATTTGGCCCTTAGAGCTGGCCCACTAATACTCCTACTCGTCAACCCTCCCAATTTTCCCGGGAGACTCCCGAAGTTCAGTGCCCCTCCTGAATTTCTCCCGATTTCCACCTGGACAATAATATTAGGGGCGGGCCGTAAAAGCACCGCCTTTAGCGTTCTCTACATGTCGCCATGTCCGCTTTTCCTCCATACAAATAGCGTGCCGGCCCACTCACATAATATATGCGGCTCATACACACACACAAGTGTATGCAACGCATACTTGGTCAACAGCCATACAGGTCACACTGAGGGTGGCCGTATAAACAACTTTAACACTGTTGCAAATATACGCCACACAGTGAACCCACAGCAAACAAGAATGACAAACACATTTCGGGAGAACATCCGCACCGTAACACAACATAAACACAACCGAACAAATACCCAGAACCCTTTGAATCACTAACTCTTCCGGGACGCTACAATATACACCCCCGCTACCACCAAACCCCGCCGAAAAGAGGCATTCAATTTGTATTTTTATTTTATTTGATATGCCATTGATATTTTTTTATTATTATTATTATTATTTTAAACTCGATTTTGCATGTCACTATAAAGTTATATAAGCCTTGCTTGGTCAATATTCAATGTAAAACTTGTTTGGGTCCCTATTAAAGGGTTAATTTGTTCAACCGCGGCCCGCGGCTTTGTTCAGTTTTAAATTTTGGCCCACTCTGTATTTGAGTTTGACACCCCTGAGTAGTAGTTGGATAATTTCTTCAGGAATTTCCTCATCTAGTTACAAAATCTATTTTTTTTTTTTTTTTACACTGCATTTATTTAACTGAATTTCCAGAATGGTGGAATGTGTTTTGAAGGCGGAACGGTCGAAAAATGTGGAAACGGTGAAAGTTTGAAAAGTAGCCAATTCATTTTGAATTGGAAAAAAAATGTGCCGGAAAACATGGAATTCTGGGAGTTTTTGGAATTTGCCCGCGATTCCCTAATAGGCTAAACAGTTTGAAGTTGGAACGGCTTGAATTGGGTCAAAAATGTGGAAGGTAGAGCGCGCCAAAATGTGGAGAAGAATAATAGGTTGAATAACAATAGTATAATTTTGGTGTAGAAAACTTATAAATGGGTTGTACTTGTATAGCGCTTTTCTACCTTTGCTTTGGAGCATTCACACAATAATACATAGATTTAATTTTGGTGTAGAGAACCATACAGTAAGTGTGAATGCTATAATAACAATAGATTAATTTTGGTGTAGAAAACTTGTGTGAATGCTTTGGAGCATTCACACAATAATAAATAAATAAATGGGTTGTACTTATATAGAGCTTTTCTACCTTGAAGATACTCAAAGCGCTTTGACACTACTTCCACATTCACACACACATTCACACACTGATGGAGGGAGCTGCCATGCAAGGCGCTAACCAGCACCCATCAGGAGCAAGGGTGAAGTGTCTTGCTCAGGACACAACGGACGTGACAAGGTTGGTACTAAGTGGGGATTGAACCAGGGACCCTCGGGTTGCGGACGGCAACTATTCCACTTCACCAAAGCCGTCCCGTATTATACCACGACAAACGTAGTTACATAGATTTAATTTTGGTGTACAAAACTTATAAATGGGTTGTACTTGTATAGCGCTTTTCTACCTTGAAGATACTCAAAGCGCTTTGACACTACTTCCACATTTACCCATTCACACACTGATGGAGGGAGCTGCCATGCAAGGCGCTAACCAGCAGCCATCAGGAGCAAGGGTGAAGTGTCTTGCTCAGGACACAACGGACGTGACAAGGTTGGTACTAGGTGGGGATTGAACCAGGGACCCTCGGGTTGCGCACGGCAACTATTCCACTTCACCAAAGCCGTCCCGTATTATACCACGACAAACGTAGTTACATAGATTTAATTTTGGTGTACAAAACCATAAGTGTGAATGCTTTGGAGCATTCACACTACCATCCATCGATTTTCTACCGCTTGTCCCTTTTGGAGTTGCTGGAGCCTATCTCAGCTGCATTCGGGCGGAAAGGCGGTGTACACCCTGGACAAGTCGCCACTTCATCACAGGACCAACATAGACAGACAGACAACATTCACACACTAGGGCCAATTTAGTGTTGCCAATCAACCTATCCCCAGGTGCATGTTTTTGGGGGTGGGAGGAAGCCGGAGTACCCGGAGGGAACCCACGCAGCCACGGGTAGAACATGCAAACTCCACACAAAAAATCCCGAACCCGGGATTGAACCCAGGACTACTCAGGACCTTCGTATTGTGAGGCACACGCACTAACCGCTGTTGACCTGTGCTGCCCAGCATTCACACAATAAAAAGACACCAATTAACCTCCATAAGCCTGCCCCTGCAAAGTTGTCTTTAAAAACAGCGAGGAGAGGAAGCCTTAATAAGAAGACTGCCGGCCTGACATTGGTTGACATCAACAGCTTCCAGAACAATGCATTCTCTTTCTTAAAATTAGGGCAGTGTTTTTCAACCTTTTTTGAGCCGAGGCACATTTTTTGCGTTGAAAAAATGCGGAGGCGCACCATCAGCAGAAATTATTTAAAATTGAAACTCACTTAAGAGTAAAATGTGATTGTCGCAATTGTTGGATATGACCTTAAAGCATAAGCAAGCATACATTTATATGCAGTTGTGATCAAAATTATTCAACCCCCACACAATTTTGGTGTTTTAGCAAGTTGGACATTTATTCTGTATTTTGTTTATAGTCATATCAAATAAAGATGCATTAAATAGACAAATGCAACATGAATTACAACATTATATTTTGTAAAATACCAAACAGTGTCATTTCTCTTAATATCTCATTGACAAAATTATTCAACCCCCTTGAAGATCATAACTCTTAAGAACAGAATTTGACTAAGGTCTTTTAAAATCAGGTGTTGAAAACACCTGTAGACGTGATTAGAACCATAACGAGCAACAATTAAACTGATTGAAAAAGACTGACGCTCAGCTTCTTGTAGATGGTCAATGGTGTATTTGTAACATGGTGAAGTCCAGGGAGTGGTCAAAGAAGTCAAGAGAGGAGGTCATTTCTCTTCATAAGAAAGGATATGGATATAAGAAAATAGCAAAGACACATTCCAAGAGACACAGTTGGGAGCATAATTCGCAAGTTTAAAGCTAAAGGCACAGTGGAAACACCACCTGGGCGTGGTAGAAAGAGGATGCTGTGTGCGTACAGTGGTGAAAAACCCCCCAGGTAACAGCTGAGGAACTACAACAGGACATTGCAGAGGGGGGAACGCAGGTTTCGTCCCAGACAATAAGGCGTGCACTATGAGATGCCAGAACTCCCAGGCGCACCCCACTTCTGACTACCAGGCACAAGAAAAATAGACTCCAGTATGCCAAAAGTCATCTGGACAAACCACAAAGGTTTTGAGAAACTGTTCTATAGAGTGATGAGACAAAAGTAGAACTCTTTGGGCCTATGAATCAACGTTATGTCTGGAGGAGAAAAAATCAAGCTTACAAAGAAAAGAACACCTTTCCTACTGTTAAGCATGGTGGTGGGTCAATCATGCTCCGGGGCTGTTTCTTTGCCTCAGGTACCGGGAATCTCCCGCGCGTTCAAGGCATTATGAATTCTATTTCCTAGCAGGATATATTAGCTGCAAATGTCATGAAGTCAGTGAGGAAGCTGAGGCTTGGGAGACGTTGGACCTTCCAACAGGACAAGGATCCCAAGCATACCTCCAAATCAACATCAGAGTGGTTGCAGAAGAAGGGCTGGAAGACTCTGGGGTGGCCTTCACAGTCGCCAGACCTAAATCCTCTAGAAAAGCTGTGGTGGGACTTGAAGAAGGCAGTTGCAGCACACAAGCCCAAGAATATGAAAGAACTGGAGGCCTTTGCCCAAGAGGAATGGGCTAAAATACCTGTAGATGCTTGCAAGAAGCTTGTGTATCACCTTTGAAGGATGTCATTACTGCCAAAGGGTGTTCTACTAAGTACTAAAGATGCATGGAACTAGGGGGTTGAATCATTTTGTCAATGAGATATTAAGAAAAATGTCCTTTTTTGCTATTTTGTAAAAAACAGTGTTACAATTTAAGTTGCATTTGTCTATTTGACACATCTTTATTTGATCAATCAATCAATCAATGTTTATTTATATAGCCCCAAATCACAAATGTCTAAAAGGACTGCACAAATCATTACGACTACAACATCCTCGGAAGAACCCACAAAAGGGCAAGGAAAACTCACACCCAGTGGGCAGGGAGAATTCACATCCAGTGGGACGCCAGTGACAATGCTGACTATGAGAAACCTTGGAGAGGACCTCAGATGTGGGCAACCCCCCCCCTCTAGGGGACCGAAAGCAATGGATGTCGAGCGGGTCTAACATGATACTGTGAAAGTTCAATCCATAGTGGCTCCAACACAGCAGTGAGAGTCCCGTCCACAGGAAACCATTTGATATGACTATAAACAAAATATGGAATAAATGTCTAACTGGCTAAAACACCAAAATTGTGTGGGGGTTGAATCATTTTGATCACAACTGTAGCTCTTGTCTCAAAGCAGGTGTACTGTCACCACCTGTCACATCACATCATGACTTATTTTCACTGTTTTGCTGTGTGTAGTGTTTTACTTCTTGTCTTGCATTCTTATTTTGGTGGCTTTTTCTCTTTTTTTGTTGGTATTTCACTGCAGCAGTTGCATGTCTTCCTTTAAAAGGCCTACTGAAATGGGATTTTCTTACTTAAACGGGGACAGCAGGTCCATTCTGCGTGTCATACTTGATCATTTCGCCATATTGCCATATTTTTGCTGAAAGGATTTAGTAGAGAACATCCACGATAAAGTCCGCAACTGTCGGTGTTAAGAGAAAAGGAAGTCGCAGACGATGACGTCACACGTTGAGGGCTCCTCACATTGTTTTTAATGGGAGCCTCCAACAAAAAGTACTATTCGGACCGAGAAAACGACAATTTCCCCATTCATTTGAGCGAGGATGGAAGATTTGTGTTTGAGGATATATAGATAGCGACGGACTAGGGAAAAAAAAACGCAAATGCATTGGGACGGATTCCGATCTTTTTAGACACATTTACTCGGATAATTCTAGGAAATCCCTTATCTTTCTATTGTGTTGCTAGTGTTTTAGTGAGTTTAATATTACCTGATAGTCAAGTTTGATAGTACCTGATAGTCGGAAGGGTGTCTCCACGGGTGTGTTGACGCTAATGTCTCAGGGGAGTCGACGGCAGCTTCATGGACGGCCCAAGCTCAGCTTTTCTCCGGTAAGAAGCGACTTTTTAACCACAATTTTCTCACCGAAACCTGCTGGGTAACATTTGCTCTGAATTCATGTTGGCTTGACCGCGCTCTGATCCATAGTAAATGTTCACCTCCGGGAATTTTAAACATGGAATCGCCGTGCGTTTGTGTGGCTAAAGGCTAAAGCTTCCCAACTCCATCTTTCTACTGTGACTTCTCCAATATTAATTGAACAAATTGCAAAAGATTCAGCAACACAGATCTCCAAAATACTGTATAATTATGCCGTTAAAGCAGACGACTTTTAGCTGTGCGTGCGTAGCGCTCATACTTCCTAAAAACGCGTGACGTCTTGCCATTACACGACGTTTTCAAGACGAAACTCCCGGGAAATTTAAAATTGTAATTTAGTAAACTAAAGCGGCCGTATTGGCATGTGTTGCAATGTTAATATTTCATCATTGATATATAAACTATCAGACTGCGTGGTCGCTAGTAGTGGGTTTCGGTAGGACTTTAAAGGGGAACATCTTAAAACTCATCTGTATACTCTAGCCTTTAAATAGACCTTTTTAGACCAGTTGATCTGCCGCTTCTTTTCATTCTCCTATGTCCCCCCCTCCCTTGTGGAGGGGGTCCGGTCCGATGACCATGGATGAAGTACTGACTGTCCAGAGTCGAGACCCAGGATGGACCGCTCGTCGGGACCCAGGATGGACCGCTCGCCTGTATCGGTTGGGGACATCTCTACGCTGCTGATCCGCTTGAGATGGTTTCCTGTGGACGGGACTCTCACTGCGGTCTTTGAGCCACTATGGATTGAACTTTCACAGTATCATGTTAGACCCGCTCGACATCCATTGCTTTCGGTCCCCTAGAGGGGGGGGGTTGCCCACATCTGAGGTCCTCTCCAAGGTTTCTCATAGTCAGCATTGTCACTGGCGTCCCACTGAATGTGAATTCTCCCTGCCCACTGGGTGTGAGTTTTCCTTGCCCTTTTGTGGGTTCTTCCGAGGATGTTGTAGTCGTAATGATTTGTGCAGTCCTTTGAGACATTTGTGATTTGGGGCTATATAAATAAACATTGATTGATTGATTGATTGATTGAACATTATCACCAAAGCTATGCAAGCGTCACTATATACCTTTATGTTGCAGAAAAAAGACCATGTATTTTTTTTAACCGATTTCCGAACTCTAATTGGGTGGATTTTGGCAAATTAAACTCCTTTGTGTTTATCGGTCTTTTAGCGATGACGTCAGAACGTGACGTCACCGAGGTAACACACCCACCATTTTCATTTTCAACACATTACAAACACCGGGTCTCAGCTCCGTTTTTTCGACTATTTTTTGGAACCTTGGAGACATCATGCCTGGTGGGTGTGTTGTCGGAGGGTGTAACAACACTAACAGGGAGGGATTCAAGTTGCACCACTGGCAAGAAATCTGCCGCCAGACCCCCATTGAATGTACCAGAGTGTCTTCACATTTGACCGGCGATGCTAAGACAGACATGGCACAAAGATGTATGGATAACCAAACTGCTGATCAGCCTCCGCTTGGGATGGTTTCCTGCTGGCTCCGCTATGAACGAGACTCTCGCTGCTGTGTTGGATCCGCTTTGGACTGGACTCTCGCGACTGTGTTGGATCCATTATGGATTGATCTTTCACAGTATCATGTTCTCATAGTCATCATTGTCACCGACGTCCCACTGGGTGTGAGTTTTCCTTGCCCTTATGTGGGCCTACCGAGGATGTCGTGGTGGTTTGTGCAGCCCTTTGAGACACTAGTGATTTAGGGCTATATAAGTAAACATTGATTGATTGATTGATAACCTGCAGATGCATTTGCAACAATTAACTCAACGAAATCACAAAGGTGAGTTTTGTTGACTTATGTGCTAATCAGACATATTTGGTCACGGCATGACTGCCAGCTAATCGATGCTAAAATGCTACACTAATCGTTGCTAACATGCTATTTATGCTAGCTGTATGTACATTTGAAACTAGATACCCACATTTAATGCGAAACAAACACTTACCAATCGACGGATTTAAGTTGCTCCAGTGTCACAAGATGCGAAAGTCCTGATCGTTTGGTCCGCACATTTTACCGGCGATGCTAATAAGGCAGCCATGCTATGGGTCACTTCATTAGGTACACCCACGCTATGGCCGAATACCATCAATAGCTATTCGCTCAATAGCTTCAATTTCTTCTTCAATTTCGTTTTCGCTATCAGTCTCCATACTCCGACCATCTGTTTCAATACATGCGTAATCTGTTGAATCGCTTAAGCCGCTGAAATCTGAGTCTGAATCCGAGCTAATGTCGCTACATCTTGCTGTGGTAACCGCCATGTTGTTTGTATTGGCAGCCCTGTATGACGTCACAGGGAAATGGATAGTGGTTTCGAAGATAGCGAAAATAAGGCACTTTAAAGCTTTATTTATGGATATTCCAGGACCGGTAAAAAAATTTTAAAAACTTCAAAAAATACAACAAGCAACTGGGAACTGATTGTTATTGTTTTTACCCCTTTTGAAATTGTGATAATGTTCCCCTTTAAGCGATATTTCCCGTATCTACTTTGTTTTAGCAATCAAGAATATTTCAGGTTGTTTTCATCCTTCTTTGTTGGGACATTATTGATTGTCATGTCATGTTCGGTTGTACATTGTGGACGCCGTCTTTGGTCCACAGTAAGTCTTTGCTGTCGTCCAGCATTCTGTATTTGTTTACTTTTGTAGCCCGTTCAGTTTTAGTTTGGTTCCGCATAGCCTTCCCTAAGCTTCAATGCCTTTTCTTAGGGGCACCCACCTTTTGTTTCTTTTTGGTTTAAGCATTAGAAACCTTTTTACCTGCATGCTGCCTCCTGCTGTTTCCGACATCCACAAAACAATTAGGCTGCCACCTACTGATATGGAAGAGCTCCAGACAGCACAGACACTCAACATTATTTGCAAGCTATAATTACTGGTTTGCAAAAAATATTTTTAGCACAAATAGGTGAAATTAGACAATCTCCCACAGCACACCAGACTGTATCTCACGGCACACTAGTGTGCCGCGGCACAGTGGTTGAAAAACACTCCATTAGGGGTGCATGCCAATGTGGAGAAACTTGATTTGCTGATGCTGTTGTTCATTTTGAATTTTTTTGCCCCACAGTGGCTCCTCGGCTCGAGTAAAAATAAAATGGCTCGAGAAACTGAAATGAGAGGCTTTGAGGAAGTGGTGCGGTTAGTGAGGCTGGCTCGCATTGTCATGCAAGCATGCGCACATCACCTTCAGACTTAATAGGGAGTTTTAAGTCACCCCGGTAAGGCGTCCGCGTGCGTTTGTGTCTACGGGCCATGTGTACCCAAGGAGCCCGGTGGACCAGCAAACAGTCACGGCTTTGTGGGCGAGCCGGAGAGTTTGAACACCGTGCGGCGCTAACCTTGAGGTCGGTGCGTGCGCGCGTAAAAAAGCAGGTGGCGTGTCCACGAAGGGGGCCAGACTGACAATAGAAAGACAAAGATGGAACATAAAAAAAGTTGAAAAAAAAAAAATGCAGAATGAGCACGGAAGCTTTTTAAGATCATCACAAGCTGTGGTGTCTTCCAGACCGTGTTTAAGTTGCAGCACACGTGCACCTCTGGTATGCAGTGTCCGCTGTTGCCATGGGAAAGTCAGAGCGTTTTTGTTTTTTTTCTCTCCGTGCTGCTTAGCCTAAACTCAGCACTCTGGAGCCAAGTAGAAAGTCTGAGCAGTTCCCCACTGGCCCACAAATATTGATATTAAGATCATACAGCAGACTAGGGTTGTACGGTATACCCATATTGGTATAGTACCGCGATACTAATGAATCATAGGGGGACATATTTAAGTAACAAAGACTTAATTTAGAGTTATTTAGTCAGCTGGAGGCGTGTCTTAATGAAATTAAACAATGGATGTCCGCTAACTTTTTGCAACTCAACGCCAAAAAAACGGAAATGCTGATTATCGGTCCTGCTAGACACCGAACTCTATTTAATAATACAACTCTAACATTTGACAACCAAACAATTAAACAAGGCAACTCGGTAAAGAATCTGGGTATTATCTTCGACCCAACTCTCTCCTTTGAGGCACACATTAAAAGCGTTACTAAAACGGCCTTCTTTCATCTCCGTAACATCGCTAAAATTCGCTCCATTCTGTCCACTAAAGACGCTGAGATCATTATCCATGCGTTTGTTACGTCTCGCCTCGACTACTGTAACGTATTATTTTCGGGTCTCCCCATGTCTAGCATTAAAAGATTACAGTTGGTACAAAATGCGGCTGCTAGACTTTTGACAAGAACAAGAAAGTTTGATCACATTACGCCTGTACTGTATATACCTTTATATACATATATACATACATATATACCTATACTGTATATACCTTTATATACATATATACATACATATATACCTATACTGGCTCACCTGCACTGGCTTCCTGTGCACTTAAGATGTGACTTTAAGGTTTTACTACTTACGTATAAAATACTACACGGTCTAGCTCCATCCTATCTTGCCGATTGTATTGTACCATATGTCCCGGCAAGAAATCTGCCTTCAAAGGACTCCGGCTTATTAGTGATTCCCAAAGCCCAAAAAAAGTCTGCGGGCTGTAGAGCGTTTTCCGTTCGGGCTCCAGTACTCTGGAATGCCCTCCCGGTAACAGTTCGAGATGCCACCTCAGTAGAAGCATTTAAGTCTCACCTTAAAACTCATTTGTATACTCTAGCCTTTAAATAGACTCCCTTTTTAGACCAGTTGATCTGCCGTTTCTTTTCTTTTTCTTCTATGTCCCACTCTCCTTTGTGGAGGGAGTCCGGTCCGATCCGGTGGCCATGTACTGCTCGCCTGTGTATCGGCTGGGGACATCTCTGCGCTGCTGATCAGCCTCCGCTTGGGATGGTTTCCTGCTGGCTCCGCTGTGAACGGGACTCTCGCTGCTGTGTTGGATCCGCTTGGACTGGACTCTCGCGACTGTGTTGGATCCATTATGGATTGATCTTTCACAGTATCATGTTCTCATATGTTCTCATAGTCATCAGTATCATCAGTATCACAGTATCACGTTCTCATAGTCATTATTGTCACCGATCTCCCACTGGGTGTGAGTTTTCCTTGCCCGAGGATGTCGTAGTGGTCTGTGCAGCCCTTTGAGACACTAGTGATTTAGGGCTATATAAGTAAACATTGATTGATTGATTGATTGATATTAAGATCATACAGCAGACTAGGGTTGTACGGTATACCCATATTGGTATAGTACCGCGATACTAATGAATCATAGGGGGACATATTTAAGTAACAAAGACTTAATTTAGAGTTATTTGGTTAGGGTTAGAGTTAGGGTGTTTAGGGTTAGTAATGGTGAATATGTTCCCCATACTAAAGTGTTACCGGCTTACAGGTTTTATAATCAGGTCATTAGATAGATTAGATTAGATAGTACTTTATTTATTCCGTCAGGAGAGTTCCTTCAGGAAAATTAAAATTTTCAGCACAATCCCATTCAAGATCAGACAAACATTACAGGGAGACAGAACAGGATCGCTGACGGGTCTGCCGGCTTCCAGCGCCCCTTACAAAAAAGATGAGATACAGGTAAACAAGGGGGGGATGGGAGAAAAAAATAGAAGATTCCATCCATCCATTTTCTACCGCTTATTCCCTTTTGGGATCACGGGGGGCGCTGGCGCCTATCTCAGCTACAATCGGGCGGAAGGCGGGGTACACCCTGGACAAGTCGCCACCTCATCACAGGGCCAACACAGATAGACAGACAACATTCACACACTAGGGACCATTTAGTGTTGCCAATCAACCTATCCCCAGGTGCATGTCTTTGGAAGTGGGAGGAAGCCGGAGTACCCGGAGGGAACCCACGCATTCACGGGGAGAACATGCAAACTCCACACAGAAAGATCCCGAGCCTGGATTTGAACCCAGGACTGCAGGACCTTTGTATTGTGAGGCAGACGCACTAACCCCTCTGCCACCGTGAAGCCCAAAACTAGAAGATTAAAATAAAAAAATAAAAAATTAATTTAAAAAAATCGGTCTTAGCCTGGGCCCTGGAGAGGGGGGTGGAAACTGAGGCCAAGGGGGAAAAAAAAACAAACAAAAAAACCCCTTCATGCAGAATAAGACATTAATAAGTACTTAATAATTACTAATTAAGAGCCAATATGTTACTAATTTGCATGTTAATAAGCAACTAATTAATGGTGAACATGTTCCCCATACTAAAATGTTACCAAAATCATCTAAAATACTAGCATACAATTTTAGCATGCAAACATGGTATAGCTCGGTTGGTAGAGTGGCCGTGCCAGCAACTTGAGGGTTCCAGGTTCGATTCCGAGTCACTGCCGTTGTGTCCTTGGCCAAGACACTTCACCCACCTGCTCCTAGTGCCACCCGCACCGGTTTAAATGTAACTTAGATACTGGCTTTCACTATGTAGAGCGCTTTGAGTAACTAGAGAAAAGCGCTACATAAATACAATTTACGAATACATGGCAGTGGTCCCCAACCACCGGTCCGGGGGCCGGCACCGGCCCGTGACGCATTTGCTACCGGGCCGCACAGAGACATTAAATAATCTATAACCGACCGCATTTTCTCCCACTTAACTTTGGCCAGTCCAACCAGAACACAACACTAAGCTTATTCATAGATGCAGGGTTACCCGCAGCGCTTTGTTGTTAAGGACCGAACCCTGGGGAACTCCACACGTTACCTTAACGTAGTCCGAGGTCACATTGTTATGGGAGACACACTGCATCCTATCAGTAAGATGAGAGTTAAACCAAGACAGGGCTGAGTCTGACATACCAATTCGTGTTTTGATACGTTCTAATAAAATATTATGATCGACGGTATCGAAAGCAGCGCTAAGATCGAGGAGCAGCAACATAGATGACGCATCAGAATCCATCGTTAGCAATAGATCATTAGTCGTTTTTGCGAGGGCTGTCTCCGTGGAGTGATTTGCCCTGAAACCGGATTGAAAGGTTTCACATAGATTGTTAGACGCCAAGTGTTCATTTAACTGCTCCGCAACAATTTTTTCGAGGATTTTTGAAATAAAGGGAAGGTGAGACACCGGTCGGTAGTTTACCATGAGGTCAGGATCGACGGTAGGTCTTTTAAGAAGAGGATGAATAACCGCTTTTTTGAATGCTAGGGGAACAGTGCCCGAGGAAAGTGATAAGTTTATAATATTTAGCACTGATGGACCTAATAATACAAAGAGCTCCTTGATCAGTTTCCCAGGAAGAGGGTCAAGTAAACATGTTGTCTGTTTTATTCCATTTACACGTTGTAACAATTCCTCCAATGTTATTTCCTCAAAACGAGAGAAACTATTTTGGAGGGCAGTATCCGCCGTATATACAATCGTGTCAGTGTTAATAGAACCCCGTTGTAGCTGGGACGCATTGTCTTTAATCTCCTTTCTAATGACTTCAATTTTCTTACTAAAGAATTGCATAAAGTCATCAGCTGAGTGGGTGGAGCTACTGGAAGGGGTCCCTTGTTGGGTTAGCGATGCTACTGTACTAAACAAAAATTTAGGATCGTTTTTATTACGGTGGATGAGATTTGAGTAATATTTAGCTTTAGCTAAGGTAAGCATGCGTTTATAAGTTATTAAACCATCACTCCATGCTTGATGGTGCACCTCAAGTTTAGTCGTGCGCCATTTGCGTTCCAGCTTTCTACATAATGTGAAGTGAATGATATTTATATAGCGCATTTTCTCTAGTGACTCAAAGCGCTTTACATAGTGAAACCCAATATCTAAGTTACATTTAAACCAGTGTGGGTGGCACTGGGAGCAGGTGGGTAAAGTGTCTTGCCCAAGGACACAACGGCAGTGACCTGGTTGGCGGAAGCGGGAATCGAACCTGCAACCCTCAAGTTGCTGGCACAGCCGCTCTACCAACCGAGCTATACCGCCCCGAGCTCTAGTTTCTTCTGTAAACCACGGGGTGCGCTTTTTTGGAGCCTTTTTTAACTTTAGCGGTGCTATGTTATCAATGGTTTCGCGCAGGGCGTCGTTAAAGTTGTTAGTGAGGTTATCAATAGAGCCCACATACTTTGGGAATGGTGCCATTACCGAGGGCAGTAGGTCAGCAAGAGTTGTCGTTGTGGCTGTATTAATGTTGCGGCTGCTATAGCAGTTATTATTATTATTAGTTTGACGAACATGCGTCTGAACCTCGAATTTTATAAGGTAATGATCGGACAATACTTAAGTATACGGAAGTATCGTAACTTTGGAAACGGTGATCCCCCTGACAAGCACTAGGTCTATCGTATTACCGTTGCGATGCGTGGGTTCATTTATTATTTGTGTGAGACCACAGCTATCAATTATAGTCTGGAGCGCTACGCACGGTGGGTCCGATGGGGTATTCATATGGATATTAAAGTCCCCCATTATGATTATATTATCGGCGTGTGTCACTAGATCAGCAACGAACTCTGAGAATTCATTAATAAAGTCCGAATAGGGCCCTGGGGGGCGGTAGATAACAGCCAGGTGTAGAGGCAGCGGTGTGACAGACCTCATAGTAAGCACCTCAAACGATTTATATTTATTATTTATGTTAGGACTAAGGTTAAAGTTTTCGTTGTATATTAGTGCGACCCCCCCACCCCTTTTAAGCGGACGGGCAATATGCGCATGTGTAAAGTTAGGAGGACATGCCTCATTTAGCGCAAAAAAGTCGTTTGGTTTAAGCCAGGTTTCGCTGAGACCGATGACGTTAAGATTGTTGTCTCTGATGATATCATTAACTAACAACGTTTTGGGAGACAATGATCTTATGTTTAAAAAACCTATATTATAGGTAGTGGGCTGTTTTAGGGAATTTTTGATCAAATTATCCGTAGTAGCAATATTAATAATGTTGTGTTTATTATGCCCAGTGCATTTAGTATAGTTACGACCATATCTAGGAATTGATACGACGGGAATTTTCCGATTGTTTGATTGTTGCTTTGATAAACTGCACGCATCATGGTTAGCCACCTCAGTAACGGGGATTTTCCGATTGTTTGTTTGTTGCTTTGATAAACTGCACGCATCATAGTTAGCCACCTCAGTAACGGGGATTTTCCGATTGTTTGTTTGTTGCTTTGATAAACTGCACGCATCATAGTTATCCACCTCAGTAACGGGGATTTTCCGATTGTTTGTTTGTTGCTTTGATAAACTGCACGCATCATAGTTAGCCACCTCAGTAAAACACATGTCCAACTCTGAAACCCTCAAAGCAGAAAAAACTTGTTTTAATTTAACTGACTCCTTACCCAGACCAGTAGTCTCGCATCTTCCATTTAAATCTGGCTGCAGGATGGAGGGAAGTGGTGTCCTGTGGGGATTAGCCTTCTGCTTTGTTTTTAGCCCCGCTCGACATCCGCGTTTCCGATCACACCGCTGGCATCTGCTCCGTAGACGGCCCCCGCTGCTACTAGACCCCCCTGCTTCACAGGCCGCTGGATGTAGCCGTCTACGTATTCCCATGCTAGTTAGCACGTTTAGCACGCACGCGTCTATCGGTCCAAAACGGCCCGATATGTCCACATCCAGAAGTGTCTGGCGGCCGTACGTGATCACGGAGTGACCACGATGTGAGCCAGCCATGAAGTTCGTAGAATTGTCCGGTATTTCTGCCAAATGTTTCATCTTTAGCAGGAGCTCCGCGAGGACGCAGCCCGTCCGGGCGCCGCCATCTTGGAGCATGTTAGCGTCGATTAGCGTAGCATGTTAGCATCGATTAGCTGGCATTCACGCCGCGACCAAATATGTCTGATTAGCGCATAAGTCAACATCAACAAAACTCACCTTTGTGATTTCGTTGACTTTACTGTTGCAAATGCATCTGCAGGTTATCCATACATCTCTGTGCCATGTCTGTCATCGCCGGTAAATTGTGGAGACACTTTGGTACATTCAATGGGGGTCTGGCGGCACACACTTCGGCATCTTCATGCCAGTGGTGCAACTTGAATCCCTCCCTGTTAGTGTTGTTACACCCTCCGACAACACACCGACAAGGCATGATGTCTCCAAGGTTCCAAAAAATAGTAGAAAAAACGGAAAATACCAGAGCTGAGACCCAATGTTTACAATGTGTTGAAAATGAAAATGGCGGCTGTATTACCTTGGCGACGTCACATTCTGACGTCATCACCTCCAGACCGATAAACAGAAAGGCATTTAATTCGCCAAAATTCACCCATTTTGAGTTCGGAAATCGGTTAAAAAAATATAAGGTCTTTTTTCTGCACCATCAAGGTATATACAGTATTGACGCTCACATAGGTCTGGCGCCGCCATCTTGGAGCATGTTAGCGTCGATTAGCGTAGCATGTTAGCATCGATTAGCTGGCATTCACGCCGCGACCAAATATGTCTGATTAGCGCATAAGTCAACATCAACAAAACTCACCTTTGTGATTTCGTTGACTTTACTGTTGCAAATGCATCTGCAGGTTATCCATACATCTCTGTGCCATGTCTGTCATCGCCGGTAAATTGTGGAGACACTTTGGTACATTCAATGGGGGTCTGGCGGCACACACTTCGGCATCTTCATGCCAGTGTTGCAACTTGAATCCCTCCCTGTTAGTGTTGTTACACCCTCCGACAACACACCGACGAAGCATGATGTCTCCAAGGTTCCAAAAAATAGTAGAAAAAACGGAAAATACCAGAGCTGAGACCAGATGTTTACAATGTGTTGAAAATGAAAATGGCGGCTGTATTACCTTGGCGACGTCACATTCTGACGTCATCACCTCCAGACCGATAAACAGAAAGGCATTTAATTCGCCAAAATTCACCCATTTAGAGTTCGGAAATCGGTTAAAAAAATATAAGGTCTTTTTTCTGCACCATCAAGGTATATATTGACGCTCACATAGGTCTGGAGATAATGTTCCCCTTTAACAACAAAGAGCCACTGCTTAAACTAAAGTCTAAAAAAAAATACAAAAAAAATAAAATATATATATACACCGTATTTTCAGCACTATAAGGCGCTGAATCATAAAAATCAACTACAGGCTTCCTAAATGCTGTAATAAATTAAGCATGATGAGTTGAACATTTGTGAGCATGTGGCATAATAATGACATACTTGGTATCTCAGGTAACTACCACTGTTTTGTTTTTACTTTATGGAAAAAATATCGAGATACATATCGTATATTGCTATTCAGCAAATGGAGCGGAAAACACAACCAAAAATTCTAGGCTTCTTCACGCGACAAAGCCGGTCTATTTCACCCCCCGGGCTATTTGGTGGCAGCGGCAAGGTGGGGACGTGATGGCGACAGGTCGAGTTACACCGATCATTACACCCACCTACCCCCTTCCCCGGTCTGTCCTGCCAGAGAGACACCACCTTAACTAACACATTTTCTGGGGGAAACACTTCACACATCATTGATTTGCTGTGAAAAGGGGTTGAAAAAAATAAGCTCTGCTTTTTCCAACTCCTTTTTGGACATGTTGTAATGAGAAATGACTTAACCATGTGATGTGCCATATTGTAACTGTACGCACATCAGTTTAATAAATATTAGTATTTCTTTATGGATAATTTGTATTTGAGGTGCTGCCTCAGAACACAACCTGACAGCAGACAAAACTGAATCTGGACACAGTCATTAGCCCAAGTATGTAATACCCACTAACGGGTTTATGGTTGAAAACATGTTTCTGCACATCAAGCCTGTAATTGAGGTAAAGTACTTGAAATGAGTGTAGACTGAATGACTGAGGATTTGAGTGTATATATATATATATATATGTATATAGGCGGATCTCTGACCTTACTGTGCACAGGCAGAGAGGATTTTCTCATTTCTTCCCCAGCTTCAGAGAGCTTTACCTGCATTAAGGATCTATGGACAGAATCAGTCCATTTTTACAGCACGTTAGGGAAAAGATTACGATCTCGTAACTAATGTAATAAGGACTGTATCAGCGAACCAAATACAATTTGAACATTTCATTTGATAAGAATGGAAACTTAATGGTTGATGGGTTTTGTTTGGGGAAAAATTTAATAAAAAAACATTTTACCTTTGGTTACGGATTTAATAATGTCAAGGTTAAAGAGTGCTTCTTAATGATAAAGAGAAACGCGAGTTGTAGACACATTTGTAGATGGATCTTTGATTCCGCGACTTTGTCCAACATATAATCTAAAGTTAAAATTAAAGTTCCAAATAATTGTCACACACACACGAGGTGTGGCGAAATTATTCGCTGGATTTGACCCATCACCCTTGATCAGGTGGTGAGGGGAACAGTGGGCAGCAGTGGCGGGCGCGCCCAGGAATCCTTTTTTGGCGATTTAACCCCAAATTCCAACCCTTGATGCTGAGTGCCAATCAGGGAGGTAATGGGTCCCATTTTTAAAGTCTTTGGTCAGACTCGGCCGGGGTCTGAACTCACAACTACAGTTTTTTTTGCCGATATTGTCCAACTCCTAACTACTGATTCTGATATACACACATACTTCAATCAATAAGAATTTAGCGGGGTAGGGTCATGGCAGAAGTGCATTGTGGGTCATAGAATGCTAACTGCTATATGCTCCTGCCGTAGCTATTAAAATGGATCATTTCATGGTTGGCGGTAACTTAGAAAAACTGAGAAGGGGCTGAACAAAAACGGCACCGAAAAAGAGATCATGTACTGCAGATCACAAGCTGGACGTAGTGAAATATGCAGAAGAAAAGGACAAGAGGAAGCGGCGCATACCTTTGGAGTTGGCAGAGTTGTTTGGAAGCGACATCGAGGAAGAAGATTTCATGGGATTTATCGATTAGGAGGGGCAGATAGTTTGGTAAAGGTATAGCATGTTCTATATGTTCTAGTTATTTGAATGACTCTTACCATAATATGTTAGGTTAACATAGCAGTTGGTTATTTATGCCTCATATAACCTACACTTATTCAGCCTGTTGTTCACTATTCTTTAAAGTTTGATCACATTACGCCTGTACTGGCTCACCTGCACTGGCTTCCTGTGCACTTAAGATGTGACTTTAAGGTTTTACTACTTACGTATAAAATACTACACGGTCTAGCTCCATCCTATCTTGCCGATCTTGTACCATATGTCCCGGCAAGAAATCTGCCTTCAAAAGACTCCGGCTTATTAGTGATTCCTAGAGCCCAAAAAAAGTCTGCGGGCTATAGAGCGTTTTCCGTTCGGGCTCCAGTACTCTGGAATGCCCTCCCGGTAACAGTTCGAGATGCTACCTCAGTTGAAGCATTTAAGTCTCACCTTAAAACTCATCTGTATACTCTAGCCTTTAAATAGACCTCCTTTTTAGACCAGTTGATCTGCCGCTTCTTTTCTTTTCTTTCTCCTATGTCCCCCCCTCCCTTGTGGAGGGGGTCCGGTCCGATGACCATGGATGAAGTACTGGCTGTCCAGAGTCGACACCCAGGATGGACCGCTCGCCTGTATCGGTTGGGGACATCTCTACGCTGCTGATCCGCTTGAGATGGTTTCCTGTGGACGGGACTCTCGCTGCTGTCTTGGATCCGCTTGAACTGAACTCTCGCGGCTGTGTTGGAGCCACTATGGATTGAACTTTCACAGTATCATGTTAGACCCGCTCCACATCCATTGCTTTCGGTCCCCTAGAGGGGGGGGGGTTGCCCACATCTGAGGTCCTCTCCAAGGTTTCTCATAGTCAGCATTGTCACTGGCGTCCCACTGGATGTGAATTCTCCCTGCCCACTGGGTGTGAGTTTTCCTTGCCCTTTTGTGGGTTCTTCCGAGGATCTTGTAGTCGTAATGATTTGTGCAGTCCTTTGAGACATTTGTGATTTGGGGCTATATAAATAAACATTGATTGATTGATTTATTTTAAATTGCCTTTCAAGTCTATTCTTGGTGTTGGGTTTTATCAAATACATTTCCCCCAAAAATGCCACTTATATCTGTTTATTTCCTTCCTTATTATGCATTTTCAACAGGTGCGACTTATACCCCGGTGCGACTTATACTCCGAAAAAAACGCTATTTAAACTCGATGTTCGATATATTTTTCGGTGAAAGTATACATGTAAAGATATTAATTTTTGAGCGATATTCTCTAAAATTAAAGTGATAACATCTGTACTGTAAACTTTTTTTCCTTTTTTATCATGCATTTTCGGCCGGTGAGACGTATACTACGGAGCGACTTATAATCCGAAAAATACGGTATTTAAAGGCCTACTGAAATTTAAACGGGGATAGCAGGTCCATTCTATGTGTCGTACTTGATCATTTCGCGATATTGCCATATTTTTGCTGAAAGGATTTAGTAGAGAACATCGATGATAAAGTTCGCCACTTTTGGTCTCAAATAAAAAAGCCTTGCCTGTACCGGAAGTAGCAGACGATGTGCGCGTGACATCACGGGTTGTGGAGCTCCTCACATCTGAACATTGTTTACAATCATGGCCACCAGCAGTGAGAGCGATTCGGACCGAGAAAGCGACGATTTCCCCATTATTTGAGCGAGGATGAAAGATTCATGGACGAGGAAAGTTAGAGTGAAGGACTAGGAAAAAAAAAAGGGAAAAAAAGGCGAGGGCTGTGGGAGCGATTCAGATGTTATTAGACACATTTATTACTAGGATAATTCTGGAAAATCCCTTATCTGCCTATTGGGTTACTAGTTTTTTTAGGGAGATTATACGGTACCTGAAAGTCAGAGGGGTGTGCCCACGGGACGCCACGTTTTTCGATGAGGCGAATCGAAAGCAGCCGTTGGGGCCAGGCTGAGCTTTTTTTCCCCCCTCCTCCACAGTGGAAGCATCCCACGTTCGGGGGCAGCCGGTTGGAGGAGACAAGAGTCCGTAGCTGCCTCTTTGACAGGTGCACGAGGAACGACGCAAGCTATCTGCTCATGTCTACGGTAAGAGCGGACTTATCACCACAATTTTCTCACCGAAACCTGCCGTTTGACATGTGGTAGGGAACCATGTTCGCTTGACCGCTCTGTTCCATAGTAAAGCTTCACCGTCATCTTTCGGGAATGCAAACAAGGAAACACCGGCTGTGTTTGTGTGGCTAAATGCAGCCGCAATAATGATAAATGAGTTGTACTTGTATAGCGCTTTTCTACCTTCAAGGTACTCAAAGCGCTTTGACACTACTTCCACATTTTACCCGTTCACACACACATTCACACACTGATGGAGGGAGCTGCCATGCAGGGCTCTAACCAGCACCCATCAGGAGCAAGGGTGAAGTGTCTTGCTCAGGACACAACGGACGTGACGAGGTTGGTACTAGGTAGGGACTGAACCAGGGACCCTCGGGTTTTGCACGGCCACTCTACCACCGCGCCACGCCGTCCTTACAATACACCGCTTCCCACCTACATCTTTCTTCTTTGACGTCTCCATTATTCATTGAACAAATTGCAAAAGATTCAGCAACACAGACGTCCAGAATACTGTATAGTTATGCGATTAAAGCAGACGACTTATAGCTGGGATCGGGGCTGGAACAACATGTCATCATACCACGACGTTTTCAACAGGATACCTCGCGCGAAATTTAAAATTGCAATTTAGTAAACTAAAAAGGCCGTATTGGCATGTGTTACAATGTTAAGATTTAATCTTTGATATATAAACTATCAGACTGTGTGGTCGGTAGTAGTGGCTTTCATTAGGCCTTTAAAAAGAATGTTTAATGTTTTTTTAGGTCTTATTTATTTTTCTAGCACATTAAATACACAGGCAAAACAAACACCATACCTTAGTGGCGAGGACCCTGAAGTTGCTCTGTAGTGGGACGATGGGATGCAGAAGTCGGAGGTCGAGGTCATAGTAATCCCCAGACGCGAGCCCAATCGAGGCCGAGAGCTACAGAGAAGACACAGATGTCAGGTTTTCACGCAGACTGGACAAGTTGGTAGAGAAGGCCAGTAACATGGCGGGAGTGGAGCTGGACACTCTGGCTGTGGTGTCAGAGAGGCAAAACTCCTAGCCATTATGGACAACACCTCCCACCCACTACACTAGGCTCAGACTCCCTAAATGCAACACGGAACGACACAGGAGGTCCTTCAAACCGACAGCCATCAGACTGTATAATTCATATGTTCCTTGACTGCACTTAAATGTAGAATATATTTATACTATTCATATATTATATATTAGTTATATATTATTTTCTATTGTCAATCAATCAATCAATGTTTACTTATATAGCCCTAAATCACTAGTGTCTCAAAGGGCTGCACAAACCACCACGACATCCTCGGTAGGCCCACATAAGGGCAAGGAAAACTCACACCCAGTGGGACGTCGGTGACAATGATGACTATGAGAACCTTAGAGAGGAGGAAAGCAATGGATGTCGAGCGGATCTAACATGATACTGTGAAAGTTCAATCCACAATGGATCCAACACAGCAGCGAGAGTCCCGTTCACAGCGGAGCCAGCAGGAAACCATCCCAAGCGTAGGCGGACCAGCAGCGCAGAGATGTCCCCAGCCGATACACAGGCGAGCAGTACATGGCCACCGGATCGGACCGGACCCCCTCCACACGGGAGAGTGGGACATAGAAGAAAAAGAAAAGAAACGGCAGATCAACTGGTCTAAAAAGGAGGTCTATTTAAAGGCTAGAGTATACAAATGAGTTTTAAGGTGAGACTTAAATGCTTCTACTGAGCAAACTGTGGTGCTGAATTTCCCCCGAAGGATCAATAAAGTACTTTCTATTCTATTCTATAGCCAACAATAAAAAATAAAAAAAAAGCAGCAATACTATATGAAACAACATTTCCGTACTTTGAATTGTACACACAGACTAGATAAAAATGTCAAAATTCATGATGTTGTCGACTTTCTTCAGAAACTCCACATCAAAGCGTTTAAGCCCGGAGATGTCAGCGTGTCCACGAGAATAAACATCTGATCTGGCTAGTGTGACAGCCAAAATTCTGCCGCTGTCGCCGACAGCCGCAGAGTGATTAGAGACGATGGAGGGTCAGACAGCTCCTAACAGCCTGTCACTCACCGGGAGAGGATGGGTGGCCTGTGAGCTTACAGGGGCATGGCCTCGGCTCTGGCCCAAATCCCTGCACTTATCACACTGTTAAAAGTCGCCCAGGTATAGAAAAAGAGTGGAAGAAACTCTACACCCGTGAAGCTGAAAACGCAAAGTAGCCCTGCCTGGGTTTCTGGCTGTTCTTAAAACAATCAGAGCCTTAATTTGTATTGGAGTGAGTAATTCCTGTGCGGTCTGGAGGTACACGGCCGCACCGCGCTCACCCACCAGGGAAAATAAATGGAACTCTTGCCTTTCATTTTTAATTTCCTTTGTATATAGTGACCTAATAAAAATAAAAAAATGAACGTATCTGCGCTTGCCACCATGGAGGGAGCTTTGGTGTGAACTACAGATAAGTGACTGTGTGATTTAGAGGGAGCGAACAGTTTTTGAAATGAGGGTAAACTCAGTTTATTCTACGGCGGAGAGACAAAGCCGCTCCCTGGGGTGCCCTGCAGCCAGCCCTTTGAGAAATGGGGAGACAGAATAACAAGAAAAAGAAAGCGTAGTTGTCCCCTGGAGGGCCACTGGGGCTGATCCAGTTGTACCTTCCATCTTCAGACAATTAGGGCGGTTGGAGAATGTGCAGAGGGGTAAATTGCCCTTAGATCTGTACTTTGGGGCAATGTTAACAAGGCACCACCGGGGGCGCAGTTGGTCTGTGGGGAGTTTTATATGAGAGCCATCGAAAGAGAAAACACCAAGGAGCACACCCCTCCCCCGTCTCATATTCACATACAAAAGCCCAGCTTCTTTAATACCTCTTGTTCCATGAATTTCACAGACACTCCGTCCTTCGGAACATTTTTCGCCATGACTGTGACGATGACCTGGGATTCTGTTTGGTACCAGTCATATCTGTAAGAAACACACCCAAAATATGTATTAAATTACACCATTAGGTTTAGTTACAGTAGAAATTAACAATATTTCAGTTCAGTTTCAGTTTGTTTGGTACATGCATACAATGTAATGCAGTGGTTCTCAACCTTTTTTCAGTGATGTACCCCCTGTGAACATTTTTTTAATTCAAGTACCCCCTAATCAGAGCAAAGCATTTTTGGTTGAAAAAAAAAAGAGATAAATAATTAAAATACAGCACTTTGTCATCAGTTTCTGATGTATTAAATTGTATAACAGTGCCAAATATTGCTCATTTGTAGTGGTCTTTCTTGAACTATTTGGAAAAAAAGATATGAAAATAACAAAAAACTTGTTGAAAAATAAACAAGTGATTCAATTATAAATAAAGATTTCTACACATAAAAGTAATCATCAACTTAAAGTGCCCTCTTTGCGGATTGTAATAGATATGCATCTGGATTCTTCACAAAAAAAGAAATCTTTAACATCAATATTTATGGAACATGTTCACAAAAAAATCTAGATGTCCACACTGAATATTGCATTGTTGCATTTCTTTTCACACTTTATGAACTTACATTCATATTTTGTTGAAGTATTGTTCAATAAATATATTTATAAAGGATTTTTGAATTGTTGCTATTTTTAGAATGTTTAAAAAAAAAAATCTCACGAACCCCTTGGCATACTTTCAAGTACCCCCATTTGAGAACCACTGATGTAATGCATCACACAATTCCAGTTGTTTCGTTACAGATTGATTGATTGAGACTTTTATTAGTAGATTGCACAGTTCAGTACATATTCCGTACAATTGACCACTAAATGGTAACACCCGAATAAGTTTTTCAACTTTTTTAAGTCGGGGTCCACAGTAATCCATTCATGGTAAGTAGTTCCTCCTCAATATATTCAGGTTCAAAAATATATGGCAGTAGTTCATCCTCAATATTTTCAGGTTCAAAAAGATATTGGTTGATTGAGACTTTTATTAGTAGATTGCACAGTACAGTACATATTCCGTACAATCGACCACTAAATAGTAACAACCGAACTTGTTGAAGTCGGGGTCTACGTTAATGAATTCATGGTAAAGCACGTCTGAAAAGGAGTAGGAAGAAGCGGAGCTTATTGAATCCTGCCCCTTTTCACACCAAAGCAATTTTATCCAATTTCTTTGTTGTCTGTAACAGAACAGTGAACAAATACATAATAAATAATATAACAGAGTAAGCAAACAAATATTAAATACATAATTAATCTGTGTCTCAAAAAAAGGGTTCAAGATGTTCATCTTAATTCCTGTTCTGTGCACTTTGTGAAGTTTAAACAGCCTCTTAAACTGAATCATATTAAAGTTAAAAAGTTAAAAGTACCAATGATTGTCTCACACACACTAAGTGTGGCGAAATTAACTTTTGCATTTGACACATACCGTTAATCACCTCCTTGGAGGTGAGGGGAGCAGTGAGCAGCAGCAGTGGCCGCGCCCGTGGCCTTCTCTCTTTTTTTTTTTTAAAGAATTGTTGTACATTCTTGGGTAGCAGGTTATAGTTTGCGTTATACATAATTTCAGCTGTTTGGAAATGCACCAATTGATTGAGACTTTTATTAGTAGATTGCACAGTTCAGTACATATTCCGTACAATTGACCACTCAATGGTAACACCCGAATAAGTTTTTCAACTTGTTTAAGTTTAAGATCGTGAGATCGACAGGCGGATCGGTGCGGCGTCTTCAGTAATGCGGACGTTGTACCGGTCCGTTGTGGTGAAGAAGGAGCTGAGCCGGAAGGCAAAGCTCTCAATTTACCGGTCGATCTACGTTCCCATCCTCACCTATGGTCATGAGCTTTGGGTCATGACCGAAAGGATAAGATCACGGGTACAAGCGGCCCAAATGTGGCGGGTCTCTCCCTTAGAGATAGGGTGAGAAGCTCTGCCATCCGGGAGGAACTCAAAGTAAAGCCGCTGCTCCTCCACATGGAGAGGAGCCAGATGAGGTGGTTCGGGCATCTGGTCAGGATGCCACCCGAACGCCTCCCTAGGGAGGTGTTCCGGGAATGTCTGACTGGTTGGAGGCCACGGGAAAGACCCAGGACACGTTAGGAAGACTATGTCTCCCGGCTGGCCTGGGAACGCCTCGGGATCCCCCGGGAAGAGCTAGACGAAGTGGCTGGGGAGAGGGAAGTCTGGGTTTCCCTGCTTAGGCTGTTGCCCCCGCGACCCGACCTCGGATAAGCGGAAGATGATGGATGGATGGAAATGCACCAAGTCGTAGGATTTCAATAATTGTGATTGAATAAATAAAGGGTTTGTATGTTCTCTATATACAACATGATGTATTATTCTAGTTGATTTACCCAATGAGTTTGTTTTTTTTACAGCTATTTAATCAGACTCAAAATGACATACATGGCTTGATAGTGTAATGGCATTATTTAAACACCCCCCAAATGTGTAGTAATATTGATGTACTTACTTCACGTTCGGCCCTGCTGGCTTCTGTTGCGTAACGTAGCCCGAAAAGGAGACATGATTCATAAAGAAGACAACAATGTGAGAAGCAGAACAAAAACAAGGGGCTGAAGAAAACAATACAAACAGGGCTCTGTGAGGCAGGTGCTCTTTAAGACTGCACAGAGCAACAACGCCCCCTATTGGCCATGCAGGGAACACTCACCGTCTCCACGCGGCTGTCCTCCGTCTTCTCTGCAAGACAAAGAGCAACAATGTGCTTCCCTGGCATGTGCTGACAATTAAAAGTCTGACTTTTCGGCAATTTCTAAATGTACAAAACATCCAAAATGAACAAGCGCTTTCACATATGTGCTATCAGTTTGTTTACTGCTCCATCCCCGCCCAGTTGACTTGCAGAAAGCCTGATCCCAATTTGCCGGCATGCTATCATAAATTATTCACTGACAACATACAGAGAGCGTGGCGAGAGAAGCAAGATGAGATGATGGGAGACGTGTGATGTTGTCTTAATCAGGTCATAAGGGGGTCTGCTGTCTTGCTCCTTCAGTTCAGTCTAATCGGCGCTCTCTAACTGATGAATCACACCTCTCCTGGGAGCGTGTGCCCTCCGGGGCGCTAGAAGCATGTTTGTCAAAACTCGTGTTTACTTGAGACGGTCCAGAAATCACAGACACACACACACACAGCCCACCCAGACATGCGATACATCTTTAATTTAAGCAAGCAGGTCTGGCTCAACATTTCATCGCAGCAATCACTCAGATTTATGAACGTGTGCATGCACGGTTCAGTTTTCAGGATCAGTCATCGACAATTTAGAGTGAAAAGCCAATTTTATTTTCACTCTCGTACAAAACATTCTAACTTGGATTGTTTCCCTGGCTTCGAGACTCTCCTGAAGGACAGTGGGGCGGAGACACAAAAAACTCCCTACTTGGACTAGCGACTGCACGACATCAAGGCCGCGGAACAGAGATACGCGTCAGGCTTGCACACAGACATGCATCCGCTGGAGCCTATCTCAGCTACAATCGGGCGGAAGGCGAGGTGCACCCTGGACAAGTCGCTAAATCATCGCAGGGCCAAAACAGATAGACAACATTCACACTCACATTCGCACATATGTAGCATAATCTACAAAGATACAAATAATTGCTGTTGCGACATCTAGTGGACACATTTAAAACAGCAGTTTCTTTCATTCAAAAATTTCGGCTCATTTTTATATTAAGCAAACTCAACACCCCTGATGTAAGTAGTCATGAAAATAAAGAAAACACATTGACTGAGAAGGTGTGTCCAAACACTTGGCCTGTACTGTATATTGAATAAAAATAGCTTGTCAGCTTGAGGAATTACAAACCCCGTTTCCAAATGAGTTGGGAAATTGTGTTAGATGTAAATATAAACGGAATACAATGATTTGCTAATCATTTTCAACCCATATTCAGTTGAATATGCTACAAAGACAACATATTTGATGTTCAAACTCAAACTTTTTTTTTTGCAAATAATTAACTTTAGAATTTGATGCCAGCAACACGTGACAAAGAAGTTGGGAAAGGTGGCAGTAAATACTGATAAAGTTGAGGAATGCTCATCAAACACTTATTTGGAACATCCCACAGGTGTGCAGGCTAATTGGGAACAGGTGGGTGCCATGATTGGGTATAAAAACAGCTTCCCAAAAAATGCTCAGTCTTTCCCAAGAAAGGATGGGGCGAGGTACACCCCTTTGTCCACAACTGTGTGAGCAAATAGTCAAACAGTTTAAGAACAACCTTTCTCAAAGTGACATTGCAAGAAATTTAGGGATTTCAACATCTACACTCCATAATATCATCAAAAGGTTCAGAGAATCTGGAGAAATCACTCCATGTAAGCGGCATGGCCGGAAACCAACATTGAATGACCGTGACCTTCGATCCCTCAGACGGCACTGTATCAAAAACCGACATCAATCTCTAAAGGATATCACCACATGGGCTCAGGAACACTTCAGAAAACCACTGTCACTAAATACAGCTTGTCGCTACATCTGTAAGTGCAAGTTAAAGCTCTACTATGCATAGCGAAAGCCATTTATCAACAACATCCATAAACGCTGCCGGCTTCGCTGGGCCCGAGATCATCTAAGATGGACTGATGCAAAGTGGAAAAGTGTTCTGTGGTCTGACGAGTCCACATTTCAAATTGTTTTTGGAAATATTCGACATCTTGTCATCCGGACCAAAGGGGAAGCGAACCATCCCGACTGTTATCGACGCAGAGTTGAAAAGCCAGCATCTGTGATGGTATGGGGGTGCAGTACTGCCCAAGGCATGGGTAACTTACACATCTGTGAAGGCACCATTAATGCTGAAAGGTACATACAGGTTTTAGAACAACATATGCTGCCATTTAAGCGCCGTCTTTTTCATGGACGCCCGTGCTTATTTCCGCAAGACAAAGCCAAGCCACATTCAGCACGTGTCACAAAAGCGTGGCTTCGTGAAAAAAAGAGTGCGGGTACTTTCCTGGCCCGCCTGCAGTACAGACCCGTCTCCCATGGAAAATGTGTGGCACATTATGAAGCGTAAAATACGACAACGGAGACCCCGGACTGTTGAACAACTGAAGCTCTACATAAAACAAGAATGGGAAAGAATTCCACTTTCAAAGCTTCAACAACTAGTTTACTCAGTTCTCAAACGTTTATTGACGTTTATGCCCTTTCCAACCACTTTGGCACGCTTTGCACCCATGAAATTCCAAGTTAATTATTATTTGCAAAAAAAAAAATTAAGTTTGTGAGTTTGAACATCAAATATCTTGTCTTTGTAGTGCATTCAATTGAATATGGGTTGAAAAGTATTTGCAAATGATTGTATTCCGTTTATATTTACATCTAACACAATTTCCCAACTCATTTGGAAATGGGGTTTGTAGATGACATTCAGGCCTATCACTGAAATGAACACCTTGCAGTCTTGTTGTTGTTATAGCTATCATTGAATGTACTGTATAGCTTAAAATCTGTCAAACAGCTACTATTAACAGACAACACACATAACTTACTGCTTACAACAGTAGTTATACAGGGAGTAGTTTACCTCCTAAAAGCCAGACGACGGCGGGATATAATGCTTACAATACTTTGGGAAGTAAGCGCCCTCTAGGCAGTCGCGGAACAACCCCTTCAATGGCTGTAAATGTCTGATCAGCTTAGCGGATATTTATACCCATCAACATGTGATGTGAAACTCTGCTCAAATGGTTTCACTTTCTTAATAATACTCACCATCCAACATTTCCTCACATCGCTTGATCCAAATCTCAAAAGTTTTTTCAGAACCTGTTAGGAACAGAAGAAAACAAAAGGGCCTCTCAGTTTGTTTGTTTTGTAACATATATAAACCTACCCCCTACACTGCAAAAACTGAACTGTAAGTACGATCGAATACCTCAAATAAGGGTGATATTTGCTTATTTTCTCTGATAAGATCATTCTTCTCACTGAGCAGATTTTATGTTAGTGTTTTACTTCTTTTAAGGGTTTTGGTCCTAAATAATTATTTCAGTAACTCAGCTGCAGCATAAAATATAGAGTAAATCCACCAAAAAATAGACATTAAAAACAAAGAGAAGCAGCTAACGTAGAAGGTAAAAACAAGGGTGGCGCTAATGAGCCGCGCATTACCGACCCCCGCCAGAATGAAATCTGTGAGGGCAGCAGAGGGCATCTGCAGCGCTTAAACCAAATGTCAGAAAAATATTGAATTGGATCTTTGAGGGCATGGAGCTTAGTTTTTGACCTGACAATTCAGCTAATTCTCAACTGCTGGATTCAACTTTTAATTACACCACCTAACCTATGCCGTGGAAGTTGAACTCTGGATTTGTTGAAAATGTTTGACAATACGTCTTCTGCCCCTGCATTAACAGAACACATAATTTAACTATATCAGATAATATTTAACAAACATAAAGTTTGTTAAAAATTACATATTGACCAATGCGTCACATAACTTTAATTGGGGAAAATCCATCAAATCAATCATGGTTGAAAAAAAAAAATCCTCTCATGTAGGGCACCGTTATATCTTCTCAGGAGACACTAGAAATTAAACTTGGTTATACTTGTACTATAAATTGGTCATTACACACAGAGTGAAATATTTAAAGAAGGTATTTTCTAATCATTTTTAACCTGCTACTTTATTGCTAATAAACATCATGAACAATGCCTTCAACGGTTCAATATTGTACTGGTTCACACACTAATAACAAAAATTATGTTGTTTTTTTTTTACCATAGGGCGCACTGTTGATGAGCGGGTAACTTCGGGTCCATTTTCAGACCAAAGGCGCACTGGATTATAGGACGCATTATAGACTTAGACTTCTTTTATTGGGGCGGCATAGCTCGGTTGGTAGAGTGACCGTGCCAGCAACTTGAGGGTTGCAGGTTCGATTCCCGCTTGTGCCATCCTAGTCACTGCCGTTGTGTCCTTGGGCAAGACACTTTACCCACCTGCTCCCAGTGCCACCCACACTGCTTTAAATGTAACTTAGATATTGGGTGTCACTATGTAAAGCGCTTTGAGTCACTTGAGAAAAGCGCTATATAAATTCACTTCACTTCACTTATTGTCATTCAAATTTGAACTTTACAGTATAGATAAGACCGCCCACAAAACGGCGCATCCGGAAGCAACTGTCAGAAAGCGGCTTGAAGATGATCTGTAAAACGTCATCTGTACAACATTTTGACCAAAGAAGCACCATTACATGTTATGTAGACCACAAGGGAGTGTTTCCAATTTAGAAAAATAATAATATGACTGCTTTAATGTGCCTAATAATGCGGTGCGCCTTATATATGGAAAAAGATCGAAAATAGTCTATTCATCGGCAGTGGGCCTTATAATCCAGTGCGCCCTATGGTCCAGAAAATGCGGTAATCATCGCCTTATAATCCGGTGCGCCTTATATACAGAAAAAGATCGAAAATAGACCTTTCATCAGCAGTGGGCTTTATAATCCGATGCGCCCTATGGTCCGGAAAATACGGTAATCAGCGCCTTGAAATCCAGTGCTCCTTATATATGGAAAAAAAAAATCATAAATAGACCATTCATCGGCAATGCGCTTTATAATCTGGTGCACCCTATGGTCCGGAAAATACAATAATCAGCGCCTTAAAATCCAGTGCGCCTTATATATGGAAAAAGATTAAAAAAAATAGATCATTCATCGGCAGTGTACTTTATAATCCGGTGCGCCCTATAGTCCGGAAACTACGGTAATCCGCGCCTTATAGTCCGGTGCGCCTTATGTACCAAAAAAAAAAATCGGAAACAGACCATTCATCGGCAGTGGGCCTTATAATCTGGTGCGCCCTATGGTCCGGAAAATGCGGTAATCAGCGCTTTATAATCCGGTGTGCCTTATATACGGAAAAAGATCGAAAATAGATCATTCATCGGCAGTGGGCCTTATAATGCGGTGCACCCTATGGTCCAGAAAATAAAGCAATCGCCGCTTTATAATCCGGTGTCCCTTATATATGGGGGAAAAAAAATCTAAACTAGACCATTCGTCAGCAGTGCGCTTTATAATCTGGTGCGCCCTATGGTCCGGAAAATACGGTAATCAGCGCCTTGTAATCCAGTGCTCCTAATATATGGGAAAAAAAAATCGTAAATAGACCATTCATCGGCAATGCGCTTTATAATCTGGTGCACCCTATGGTCCGGAAAATACAATAATCAGCGCCTTATAATCCAGTGCGCCTTATATATGGAAAAAGATAAAAAAAATAGATCATTCATCGGCAGTGTACTTTATAATCCGGTGCGCCCTATAGTCCGGAAACTACGGTAATCCGCGCTTTATAGTCCGGTGCGCCTTATGTACCAAAAAAATCGAAAACAGACCATTCATCGGCAGTGGGCCTTATAATCTGGTGCGCCCTATGGTCCGGAAAATGCGGTAATCAGCGCTTTATAATCCGGTGTGCCTTATATACGGAAAAAGATCAAAAATAGACCATTCATCGGCAGTGGGCCTTATAATGCGGTGCACCCTATGGTCCAGAAAATAAAGCAATCAGCGCTTTATAATCCGGTGTCCCTTATATATGGGGGGAAAAAAAATCGAAACTAGACCATTCGTCAGCAGTGCGCTTTATAATCCGGTGCGCCCTATGGTCCGGAAAATACGGTAATCAGCGCCTTGTAATCCAGTGCTCCTTATATATGGAAAAAAAAATTCGTAAATAGACCATTCATCGGCAATGCGCTTTATAATCTGGTGCACCCTATGGTCCGGAAAATACAGTAATCAGCTCCTTATAATCCGGTGCGCTTTATACATGGGGAAAAAATCGAAAATTGTCCATTCGTCGGCAGTGTGCCCTACAGTCCGGAAAATGCGGTAATCAGCGCCTTATAATCCGGTGCGCCTTATATACGGAAAAAGACCGAAAGTAGACCATTCATCGGCAGTGCGCCCTACGGTCGGGAACATGCGGTAATCCGCGCCTTATAACCCGGTGTGCTTTTTATATGCAAAAAGATCGAAAACAGACCATTCATCAGCAGTGGGCCTTATAATCCGGTGCGCCCTATGGTCCGGATAATACGTTAATCAGCCTGACATAAGCCTTGATAATTATATTTGTGATTAATACATGGTTTTACATTATTTAACACGCTATATCCACTTACATTGTAAGTAGGTTTGATATAATTATTGAATATGATTAAAATAAAGAGTAAAATTACTTATTCGATGTAAATATTTGAGTGGGCCTTTGGACTCTGTATAATAGAAAAGTTGGGCGCCGAGGTCAAAAAGGTTGAGAACCCCTGATCTAGCCAATTTTGTCTGTTTTTCTATTCACTGGAACCGAAGACCTTTGCAGAGAACTGTATACATTAAAAACCGCAGGGAACAATAGCTTTTTTGCTCAACAAAAAGGGACCATGGTGTGCAAAATCTCCGGGCCAGGAGAGGCTGTACTCACCATCCAGTTGGTATCCTTGAGTGAAGGCTGCATGGGCTGACTCATACTGGCTCAGGTGGTACTCTGCTATTCTGGGGGTGGAACAAGCACAGCAACAAAAAGCTGGTCACATTTCCTTGATTCAAAACTGCCAGACTGCTACAGGAGGGTTAAGGCTTCACATATGGAGGTCCTCAACCAAAATGTGAAAGGAACAAAGTAGAACTTCGCATGCAGTAAAAATCTATTAGAATTAAATACAAATATATCAAGCTCGGTTACAAACTAATTATGACATACCATTACAGTTCAGATCCTGTTCTGTCTCCCTGTAATGTTTGATCCTTTTCTGTCTACTTGTAATTTTTGTCTGATATTGAATGGGATTGTGCTGCAAATTTTAATTCCCCCTCTGGGATTAATAAAGTATTTCTGATTCTGATGTCTGATCGCAAATTTTAAGGACTATTTTTCTTTTTAATTGCCTGACTGGCGATCGACTGACACACCCTCCGTCATCGATGTAATGGGCACCCCGGTCTTAAAGGAATGCAACTTTTGAAATATCAATCCAATCCAATCCACTTTATTTATATAGCACATTTAAACAACAATAACATTTCCAAAGTGCTGCACAGCCATGTTAAAAACAATTGTAAAAAAATAAAAAATAAAAATAAAATAAAAAAAAGTATATATATATATATATTATGCCCCACCAATGACTGAATAAAAACAAAAAATAAATATAAAACCAATAAAAACAAATATGATTAAAAACTATTTTAAAGGGTAAAATCAATGAAAACATTAAAATAGAAATCAAAGTGTATAAAAAACCCAGAGGACAACAGAGGACAGAGGACCACACAACTCACGTAGTGTTAAAAGCCAAAGAATAAAAGTGGGTCTTAAGACGAGACTTAAAACACTCCACTGTGGAAGCAGTTTGAACATGGAGGGCCAGAGTGTTCCAGAGCTTAGGGCCGACCACAGAGAAGGCCCTGTCTCCCCTGGTCTTAAGTCTGGTCTTGGGCACCACGAGCTGGAACTGGCTCTCGGACCTCAGAGCGCGCGCAGGAATGTCAATTTGGATAAGGTCCGAGATACATTGAGGTGCCAGTCCATGTAAAGATTTAAAAACAAACAGCAATGTTTTAAAATCAATTCTAAAATGAACAGGGAGCCAGTGCAAACTCTGAAGAATTGGGGTTATATGCTGGCGTTTCCTGGCCCCTGTTAAAAGTCCTGCTGCCGCGTTCTGGACTAACTGCAACCGGGAGAGAGCTTTTTGGCTAATGCCAGCATAAAGTGCATTGCAGTAGTCCAGGCCACTTGAAATAAAAGCATGCACCACTTGTTCAAAAAGGTTAAAAGATAAAAACGGTTTAACCTTTACTAAAAGACGAAGGTGATAAAAACACGATTTTAAAAAGCCATTGACTTGTTTGTCTAGTTTAAAATGGCTGTCTATAGTGACGCCAAGGCTGCTGACTTTGGGACACACATCATTTTGCAATGGTCCCAAGTCAGTGAGGGCCGGACCAAAAACTAAAATTTCCGTTTTTCCCTCATTCATTATTAAAAAATTCTGGGCTAACCAAGCCTTGACGTCACATAGACAGTTAAGAAGGGGTGCCAGGGGGCCGTGGCTTTTTGAAATCGGCATATCAATTTGGCAGTCATCTGCATAAAAGTGATAAAACACTCCATGTTTCTTAAAAATATTTCCAAGAGGGAGGAGATAAAGAGCGAACAGGATGGGGCCTAAAATAGATCCTTGGGGGACACCACAGTAAAGTGGGGCAGAAGAGGAGGTGGCGTCCCCCAGCCTGACAGAGAAGGACCCTCTCAG
>NC_084612.1:75771600-75796600 GCF_033978795.1 Nerophis ophidion
TTACTTTCTGTTTTAGCATGTACCAACCACACTTCAGTTATAATATAATGATCACTTATTATTCTGTTGTTTTGATACTTTACTATAGTTTTGGAGGATGCCAGAAATGTGGGTATCGATCCAATACCAAGTAGTTACAGGGTCATACATTGGTCATATTTAAAGTGCTGATGTGTCCAGGGACATATTTTCTTGAGTCCATAAACATAATACAACGTTTTGAAAAATAAAAAAACATTTTGTGATGATAAAAAATATTGTAGTATCGACAAGTTATGGCTCTTGTACTTGATATTGTTACAATCGATATCTGTGTAGACCTACCCTTTTGTTTACATTCAGGAAGGCTAGCTTGCTGTCAGTTGTTAGCTATTGTATCCTCCTACAGTGTGTATTGAAGCATGTTTAGCTAGTATTTGTCTTGCAGTGATGATACTTATAAAAAAAATGATTTGTGGTTTAGAAGTACCGTATTTTTCGGATCATAAGTCGGTCCGGAGTATACGTCCCACCGCCCGAAAATGCATAAAGTAGGAAAAAAACATGTATAAGTCGCTATGGAGTATGAGTCGCATTTTTGGGGGAAATTTGTTTGATAAAATCCAACACCAAGAATGGACATTAGAAAGGCAATTTTAAATAATTAAAGAGTAGTGAAATAAGTGTACGTTATATGACTCATAAATAACCAACGGAGAAGGTGCCTGGTATGTTAACGTAACATATTATGGTAAGAGTCATTCAAATAACTATAACATATAGAACATACTATAATGTACGTTTACCAAACAATCTTGTAACCCCTAATCAATCAATGTTTACTTATATAGCCCTAAATCACTAGTGTCTCAAAGGGCTGCACAAACCACTACGACATCCTCGGTAGGCCCACATAAGGGCAAGGAAAACTCACACCCAGTGGGACGTCGGTGTCAATGATGACTATGAGAACCTTGGAGAGGAGGAAAGCAATGGATGTCGAGCGGGTCTAACATGATACTGTGAAAGTTCAATCCACAATGGATCCAACACAGTCGCGAGAGTCCAGTCCAAAGCGGATCCAACACAGCAGCAGCGGAGCCAGCAGGAAACCATCCCAAGCGGAGGCGGATCAGCAGCGCAGAGATGTCCCCAGCCGATACACAGGCAAGCAGTACATGGCCATCGGATCGGACCGGACCCCCTCCACAAGGGAGAGTGGGACATAGGAGAACATTACGGGTCTACTGAAAATGTGAGCACATCTGCTCGGTCAAAAGTATACGTACATTATCAATTTTGGTGATGTAGAAAAGTCACGATCAAATCAAATTGGCTTCATAGCATGGCCTCTTCACTTCATGTGTTCTTATGATTGATGACACCTGTTGATTTCTTAGAGCATTCTTCTTCTTTCCCGTAGAGTCAGATGTCCAACTTAGTGTCGCGTAGCAATACCTGTGGAGGGGGTACGGTCCGATCCGGTGGCCATGTACTGCTTGCCTGTGTATCGGCTGGGGACATCTCTGCGCTGCTGATCCGCCTCCGCTTGGGATGGTTTCCTGCTGGCTCCGCTGTGAACGGGACTCTCGCTGCTGTGTTGGATCCGCTTTGGACTGGACTCTCGCGACTCTGTTGGATCCATTGTGGATTGAACTTTCACAGTATCATGTTAGACCCGCTCGACATCCATTGCTTTCCTCCTCTCCAAGGTTCTCATAGTCATCATTGTCACCGACGTCCCACTGGGTCATTATTGTCACCGACGTCCCACTGGGTGTGAGTTTTCCTTGCCCTTATGTGGGCCTACCGAGGATGTCGTGGTGGTTTGTGCAGCCCTTTGAGACACTAGTGATTTAGGGCTATATAAGTAAACATTGATTGATTGATTGCTGGCAGTAAGTCGGACACGTTTCCAGTGAAGGTTGGACTCCGCCAAGGCTGTCCTTTGTCACCGATTCTGTTCATAACTTTTATGGACAGAATTTCTAGGCGCAGTCAAGGCGTTGAGGGGTTCCGGTTTGGTGGACACGGGATTAGGTCTCTGCTTTTTGCAGATGATGTGGTCCTGATGGCTTCATCTGGCCGGGATCTTCAGCTCTCACTGGATCGGTTCGCAGCCGAGTGTGAAGCGACTGGAATGAGAATCAGCACCTCCAAGTCCGAGTCCATGGTTCTCGCCCGGAAAAGGGTGGAGTGCCATCTCCGGGTTGGGGAGGAGACCCTGCCCCAAGTGGAGGAGTTCAAGTACCTAGGAGTCTTGTTCACGAGTGGGGGAAGAGTGGATCGTGAGATCGACAGGCGGATCGGTGCGGCGTCTTCAGTAATGCGGACGTTGTATCGATCCGTTGTGGTGAAGAAGGAGCTGAGCCGGAAGGCAAAGCTCTCAATTTACCGGTCGATCTACGTTCCCATCCTCACCTATGGTCATGAGCTTTGGGTCATGACCGAAAGGATAAGATCACGGGTACAAGCGGCCCAAATGAGTTTCCAGGTCTCTCCCTTAGAGATAGGGTGAGAAGCTCTGCCATCCGGGAGGAACTCAACGTAAAGCCGCTGCTCCTCCACATCGAGAGGAGCCAGATGAGGTGGTTCGGGCATCTGGTCAGGATGCCACCCGAACGCCTCCCTAGGGATGTGTTTAGGGCACGTCCAGCTGGTAGGAGGCCACGGGGAAGACCCAGGACACGTTGGGAAGACTATGTCTCCCGGCTGGCCTGGGAACGCCTCGGGATCCCCCGGGAAGAGCTAGACGAAGTGGCTGGAGATAGGGAAGTCTGGGCTTCCCTGCTTAGGCTGCTGCCCCCGCGACCCGACCTCGGATAAGCGGAAGATGATGGATGGATGGATGATTGATTGATTGATACATTCTTACTGTAATATTTCTCCATTTCGTTTCCATTTAAACCCCCATTATTTACTTTTTACTTTAATTTAAATTGATCTCAACTCTGTACACTGCTGCTGGAATTTTAATTTTCCTGAAGGAACTCTCCTGAAGGAATCAATAAAGTACTATCTATCTATCTACAAGGGGCAGATGTTGATTATATGGCCGGCGGTCAGGTTCCCCGCACTGTCCGCCAAGCCCCACGTCTTCATTGATGACCCAAAAAGACCGACCCCAGTCCGTAGACGGTTCAGCGTGGTCCATTGCTGGCGTGGTAGGTCGTCTCCTGGGTCCCAAATGTCCTGGTTCCAGGCTGCTGCCAACCAATCTCTGAACCCATTTAAATAGGGCTGAAGTGTGGGCGGGATGGCGTAGTGCAGGGGTCACCAAAGCGAGGTCGCCCGTAAGGACCAGATGAGTCGCCCGCTGGCCTGTTCTAAAAATAGCTCAAATAGCAGCACTTACCAGTGAGCTGCCTCTATTTTATTTTATTTTATTTATTTACTAGCAAGCTGGTCTCGCTTTGCTCGACATTTTTAATTCGAAGGTGCTTTGGTCACATGTTCAATAGAGCCCTAATAAATTCAAACAAAGAACCAAACGTCTTGAATGTTTTTTTTGTGACCAACAAATATCTAGAAATAATTGAAAAACTCAAGACAGCCATGACATAATGTTCTTTACACGTGTATGTAAACTTTTGACCACGACTGGAGGTCGATGTTGTGTACCAAGTACGCGTTACCATGGTGACGCGTGCCAATTACAACCTAAACCCCAGAGAATATATTTCGTATTTGATATGCTTGTTCGATAAAAAAACAACAACTTTGAAGTAATATCGCCAAACACACGAGTTAACAAGGCCGAAGCTAAGTTATTAATTAGTGTATTGTTAACACGTGTGTGTTCCCACACGACGTCCATTCTCCATGTTAATATTGTTATTAATCAAAGACTACTCGATGTTTACCTCAAGTGCTTGCTGGGGGTCGTCGTCAATGTGGCTGTCTGGGAAACTACTAAAAAAGAAGAAAATACTGGAAATTAAACAGAGCACGTATTTTGATAAATATTGGTATAAATGGTGTGTTTTTAAGTATAAACTTGCCGTTCAGTCGCCATTGCTTTGCTGGCAATGTAGTTGGCCGGGCGGAGGTTTTAAGCGGCAGGACCTATGGTGATACGTCACTTCCTGTGAAGTTGCTAGAAGCCGGAAATTAGTTTTTTGGTTTTTTGTTTTCCTTTTAACGTCTCCAAACAAATGCCTGAGGTGTAGATTGTTCGTTATGATGAAAGTGCCTTTTTTTGGTGTGTATTATAATTTTATAAGTATTTGTTGTTCAATACAAAAAAAAAAAAAACATGCTAAACGCAAAGTAAAAGCTTAAAATATAGCTTCCGGTTAAATTTGTCGTCACATAGATAACCACGCATTTTTGCATTTTAGATAAACTTTTTTTTCGAGTTTTTTTTTTGTTTGTTTAACTGGACAAATAATATAAAAAAAAAAAAAAAATGATATAAAAAATAGTAATAAAAATCCATAAAAGGAAAAAAAAAAGTCTCCAAACAATGGTGGAAGACATTTTAATTGAACACACAGACAGCGTACGTTGAAAAATAAACAAAAGGTAAGTGACAATACAAAAAGATTAAATAATATCTAAAAAAATCATAAAAATAGATTAAATACAAATAAAAATATATTTTAAAAATTAGAATCGTCCAAAACAACTTTAATACTCACTTAAGGGCTTTTCTACTTTTTTACACGTTCCAATATTTTATTCCTAATTCAAAAACCTCAAACAAATTTGGGTTTACTTTTTAAGGAATTGACTTTCAAGTACGAACTTCATTCGCCAATATTTAAACGGCGTGACCTCCGGTGGACGTCACTTCCGGTGAAGTTGCTAGAAGCCGGAAATTCGTTTTTTTGTTTTTTGTTTTCCTTTTAACGTCTCCAAACAAATGCCTGAGGTGTAGATTGTTCGTTATGACGAAAGTGCCTTTTTTTGTGTGTATTATAATTTTATAAGTATTTGTTGTTCAATACAAAAAAAAAAAAAACATGCTAAACGCAAAGTAAAAGCTTAAAATATAGCTTCCGGTTAAATTTGTCGTCACATAGATAACCACGCGTTTTTGCATTTTAGATAAACTTTTTTTTCGAGTTTTCTTTTTTTTTTTTGTTTAACTGGACAAATAATATAAAAAAAATAAAAATGATATAAAAAATAGTAATAAAAATCCATAAAAGGAAAAAAAAAAAGTCTCCAAACAATGGTGGAAGACATTTTAATTGAACACACAGACAGCGTACGTTGAAAAATAAACAAAAGGTAAGTGACAATACAAAAAGATTAAATAATATCTAAAAAAATCATAAAAATAGATTAAATACAAATAAAAATATATTTTAAAAATTAGAATCGTCTAAAACAACTTTAATACTCACTTAAGGGCTTTTCTACTTTTTTACACGTTACAATATTTTATTCCTAATTCAAAAACCTCAAACAAATTTGGGTTTAATTTTTAAGGAATCGACTTTCAAGTACGAACTTCATTCGCCAATATTTAAATGACGTGAGTGACCTCCGGTGGACGTCACTTCCGGTGAAGTTGCTAGAAGCCGGAAATTGTTTTTTTTGTTTTTTGTTTTCCTTTTAACGTCTCCAAACAAATGCCTGAGGTGTAGATTGTTCGTTATGATGAAAGTGCCTTTTTTTGTGTGTATTATAATTTTATAAGTATTTGATGTTCAATACAAAAAAACAACATGCTAAACGCAAAGTAAAAGCTTAAAATATAGCTTCCGGTTAAATTTGTCGTCACATAGATAACCACGCATTTTTGCATTTTAGATAAACTTTTTTTCGAGTTTTTTTTTTTTGTTTGTTTAACTGGACAAATAATATAAAAAAAATAAAAATGATATAAAAAATAGTAATAAAAATCCATAAAAGGAAAAAAAAAGTCTCCAAACAATGGTGGAAGACATTTTAATTGAACACACAGACAGCGTACGTTGAAAAATAAACAAAAGGTAAATGACAATACAAAAAGATTAAATAATATCTAAAAAAATCATAAAAATAGATTAAATACAAATAAAAATATATTTTAAAAATTAGAATCGTCTAAAACAACTTTAATACTCACTTAAGGGCTTTTCTACTTTTTTACACGTTACAATATTTTATTCCTAATTCAAAAACCTCAAACAAATTTGGGTTTAATTTTTAAGGAATCGACTTTCAAGTACGAACTTCATTCGCCAATATTTAAATGACGTGACTGACCTCCGGTGGACGTCACTTCCGGTGAAGTTGCTAGAAGCCGGAAATTCGTTTTTTTGTTTTTTTTCCCTTTCAACGTCTCCAAACAATGGCCTAATGTGTAGATTGTTGGTTGTGTTGAAAGTGCCTTGACTTTTGTGTGCATTATAAATAAATGTTTATTGTTCAATACACACACACACGCAAAAAAACATGCTAAACGCAAAGCAAAAGCTTTTTTTCTTTTCTTTTTTTTTACACGAGGACCAATTTATTTCTTTTTTTTATTATTACTACGTTGCATCATTTTTTCAATTATTATTTTTTAATTTATTTATACATTTCAATAATTACAAACAGTAAGTCAAACAACAATATAAAACCTTATGAAAACAGTACAAAACAGTGCCAGGGGGTTGTAAATTCAAAATAACAAAAATAGAATACCAAAACATATATATATAATAAACAAAGTGCAAAGCCATAGGCCCATTCAGATTAATTAAATAATTTTAATTCGGAACACAGCGAAGTAAAAGCTTGAAATATAGCTTCCGGTTCAATTTGTCGTCACATACATAACCACGCATTTTGACATTTTTAGATAAACATTTTTTTTGTTTGATTTTTTGTTTGTTTGTTTACCTGGAAAAATTAAATTAAAAAAAAGTTTCCAAACAATGCCGGAAAACATTTTATTTGAACATACAGACAGTATGCATTGAAATATAAACAAATTAAGGCACTTTCAATATATTAAAATATTTTAAACATATTTTTATCTATATATATATAAAAAAGTTGAATACAAGGTACGTGAAAATACAAATAGATCAAATTTTAAACAATTAAAATATATATATGTATATACATATATATATAAAAAATCGTACTCCTCTAAAACAACTTTATTACAAACTTAAGGGCTTTTGTACTTTTTAACATCCATCCATTTCTACCGCTTATTTCCTCCAGGGTCGCGCTTCCTAATTTAAAAACCTTATAAGCAAATTTAAGTTTCATTTTTAAAGAAATCGACTTTCATGCATGAACTTCCCGTTCAGTCGTCAGTATTTAAGCAGCAGGCCTCTGGTGAGACGTCACTTCCGGTGAAGTTGCTAGAAGCCGGAAATGTATTATTTTTTCCTCCCTCAACGTCTCCAAGCAACAGCCTAATGTGTAGATTGTGGGTTATGTTGAAAGTGACTTGACTTAAGTGTGCATTATTAATGTATGTTTGTTGTTAAAAAAAAACAAAAACATACAAATAAAAACATGCGAATTGCAAAGGAAAAGCTCAAATACTGTGTTCACTTCTAGTTGTCGTCAAACAGATAAGCACGCATTTTTGCTTTTTAGATAAACTTTATTTTCCTTTTTTTTTTAAATCTGGAAAAAAAAAATCCATAAAAGGAAAAGACTCCAAACAACGGCAGAATACATTTTAATTGAACACACCGACAGTATGCGTTGAAATATAAACAAATTAAGGCACTTTTAATACAATAAAATGTTTTAAACATCCTTTTTTTATATACATAAAAAATGTTGAATAAAAAGGTAAGTGACAATAAAAGTAGATTAAAATATTATATATATATATATATATATATATATATATATATATATATATATATATATATATATATATATATATATATATATATATATATATATCCTGATGATTGAAGGAACCCCTCATGAAACAGTTCTGTAGAGATGAAGTAGTCTTGTGATTTTTTTTCCCCACACATACATATATATATATATATATATATTACATACATACATACATATATATATATATTACATACATACATATATATATATACATATATATATACATACATATACATATATATATGTGTATATATATATATATACACATATATATGCATATATATACATATATGTGCATATATATGTATATATATATATATATATATGCATATATATGTATATATATTAATACACATATATATGCATATATATACATATATATATGCATATATATACATATATATGCATAGATATACATATATATGCATATATATATACATCCATCCATTTTCTACCGCTTATTCCCTTTTTTTGGGGTCACGGGGGGCGCTGGCGCCTATCTCAGCTACAATCGGGCGGAAGGCGGGGTACACCCTGGACAAGTCGCCAACTCATCGCAGTATATATATACATATACATACATACATACATATATACATACATACATACATACATACGTACGTACGTATACAAATATACACACACACACACATACATACATACATACATACATACATACATACATACATATATATATATATATATATATATATATATATATATATATATATATATATATATATATATATATATATATATATATATATATAGAGATGTTTGAAACTTTTTAACGTATTGAAAGTGCCTTAATTTTTTTTTCTTTTTAATGCATACTGTCTGTGTGTTCAATTAAAATGTATTCTAGCATTGTTTGGAAACTTTTTTTTTGTTTTTCCTTTTATGTATTTTTATTTTTCCAGATAAACAGAAAAAAAAAAATCGGAAAAAAAAATGTTTATCTAAAATGCAAAAATATGTGGTTATCTGTTTGTTGAAAATTTGAACCATAGCAGTATTTTAGCTTTTTCTTTGCGTTTAGCATTTTTAAATATTATCTTTTTATTTGTATTTTTATTAAACAAAACACATAAATTGATTGACTTTTGTGTGCACTATAAATGTATGTTTGTTGTTCAATAAAAAACAAAACAATGATACAAAATAAATAAATAAAAACATGCTAAACACAAAGGAAAAGCTAAATAACTGCTTCCGGTTCAATTTGTCACACAAAGAAAACTATGCATTTTTGCATTTTAGCTAAACTTTTTTTCTTGATTTTTTTCTGTTTATCTGGTCAAATAAAATCCATAAAAGGAAAAAAAATAACAAAAAAAAGTCTCCAAACAATGGCGGCAGACGTTTTAATTGAACAGTCACACAGTAGACGGTACGCCTTGAAAATAAACAAATTAAGGCACTTTCAATACATTAAAATGTTTTAAACACCTTTTTTTATATAAAGAATGTAGAATAAATTATTAAGTGACAATATAAATAGATTAAATAAAATAAAAAAAATTGGACCCGTCAAAACAACTTTAATACAAATGTAAGGGAATTTTTCCAATATTTTATTCCTAATTTGAAAACCTCCAACAAATTTGAGTTTCACTTTGCAACTTAATAGTATTATCAAGAATTTGTAGGTTGATATATTTTATAAATACAACAAATTGAATATACATGTATCGAACAAACGCTGATTTATTTACTTGTTCATATTTATCTACTTGTTTTTATTTATTTATTTTAGGTACCTTTCCACCCTAAATATGTATTCATTTGAACAGAATAGCATGTGTAGAATAGTAATGACATAGGATTCTGGTGAAAATGCCGCATTGTTTCGACTTTTATTTTGAAACGAACAAGATAATAGTTTTGCTTGTACAGTAGATTTGTCTTTTTTTTGTGAAAACATCAAAAACCAGGGGTTAAAAAAAAAAATCGCTTGGCTCATCATAATGACCAATATTAAGATACAGTAGCATAGTAGGCGTAATTATTCATTAAAAACAATGCCTTTTTTAAAAAAATATTTATATATATTTATTATTTTTGCCCAAAGTAACATTACAGTTTGAATAGTAACACTGTGTTTAAATATTTATAATTGATCTTTTGGCGTACCGCAAGCCACAATTTAATAATCACAGCCATAGACCAAGGATATTTGACTAAATTGGTTTGTTAGGGCATAAATCTGAGGGTTTTGGACTTTGACCCGAACTATTAGTCTTATTTTGGTATATCCTGGAGAACCAGCCTGGTCTAGAGTGGACATTTGATTGTGGTCTATTTATTTTGTTAGTCTGCATGTCAATCAATCAATCAATGTTTATTTATATAGCCCCAAATCACAAATGTCTCAAAGGACTGCACAAATCATTACGACTACAACATCCTCGGAAGAACCCACAAAAGGGCAAGGAAAACTCACACCCAGTGGGCAGGGAGAATTCACATTCAGTGGGACGCCAGTGACAATGCTGACTATGAGAAACCTTGGAGAGGACCTCAGATGTGGGCAACCCCCCCCCCCTCTAGGGGACCGAAAGCAATGGATGTCGAGCGGGTCTAACATGATACTGTGAAAGTTCAATCCATAGTGGCTCCAACACAGCAGTGAGAGTCCCGTCCACAGGAAACCATCTCAAGCGGATCAGCAGCGTAGAGATGTCCCCAACCGATACAGGCGATATGTGGGGTTTTTTGTTTGCCTTTTGATTGGGGAACCTTGGGACTGTGTGACAAGGAGTGGCACTTTTGTGGTGGTTTTTTTAAAATGAACTTCTGGATCTGCCTTTAGGCCATGGAGACCAGCTGCTGGGTCTCTGCCACACCAGAGTCCGTTTGGAAAAACTGGAGGAGATGCGGATGAAGACACACAGGGTCTGCAGAGCTGGGACGGACAGGACAGGTTTCCCAGTGTCTCCTTGGACGGATCCTCGCTCATCCATGCGGACTGGACACTGGCCTAAGGTGGTTGCTTTGTTGGGTCTGCTCCTGTTCCTGGCCATGCTCACCCCAACACAGTGTATGTTTGTTGTTGTTTTACTTTTGTGGCTGTGTGTATCAGCTCTGCTCTTTTAAATCCATCCATCCATCCATTTTCTACCGCTTATTCCCTTTCGGGGTCGCGGGGGGCGCTGAGATGTTCTTATTTAAACAGGGATAGCAGGTCCATTCTATGTGTCATACTTGATCATTTTGTGATATCGCCATATTTTTGCTGAAAGGATTTAGTAGAGAACATGGACGATTAAGTTTGCAACTTTTGGTCGCTAATAAAAAAGCCTTGCCTGTATCGGAAGTAGCAGACGTCACGGGTTGTGGAGCTCCTCACATCTGAACATTGTTTACAATCATGGCCACCTGCAGAGAGAGCGATTCAGACCAAGAAAGCGACGATTTTCCCATTAATTTGAGCGAGGATGAAAGATTCGTGGATGAGGAAAGTTAGAGTGAAGGACTAGGAAAAAAACTAGACGGCAGAGGGATTCAGATCTTATTAGACCAGGGGTCACCAACCTTTTTGAAACCAAGAGCTACTTCTTGGGTACTGATGAATGTGACAGGCTACCAGTTTGATACACACTTAAATACATTGCCAGAAATAACCAATTTGCTCAATTTACCTTTAATCAATATATGAATATATATACAAAAAAATGGGTATTTCTGTCTATCATTCCGTCGTACATTTTTTTTCCTTTTACGGAAGGTTTTTTGTGGGGAATAAATGATGAAAAAAACACTTAATTGAACGGTTTAAAAGAGGAGAAAACTCGAAAAAAATGAAAATAAAATTATTAAACATAGTTTATCTTCAATTTCGACTCTTTAAAATTCAAAATTTAACCAAAAAAAAAATGAAGAGAAAAACTAGCTAATTCGAATCTTTTCGAAAAAATTAAAAAAATAATTTATGGAACATCATTAGTAATTTTTCCTGATTAAAATTAATTTTAGAATTTTGATGACATGTTTTAAATAGGTTAAAATCCAATCTGCACTTTGTTAGAATATATAACAAATTGGACCAAGCTATATTTCTAACAAAGACAAATCATTATTTCTTCTAGATTTTCCAGAACAAAAATTTTAAAATAACTTCAAAAGACTTTGAAATAAGATTAAAATTTGATTCTATAGATTTTCTAGATTTGCAAGAATATTTTTTCTGAATTTTAATCATAATAAGTTTGAAGAAATATTTCACAAATATTCTTCGTCCAAAAAAACAGAAGCTAAAATAAAGAATTAAATTAAAAAAAAAAAAATTATTCTTTACACTAAAAAAAATTATTTACTTGAACATTGATTTAAATTGTCAGGAAAGAAGAGGAAGGAATTTAAAAGCTAAAAAAGTATATGTGTTTAAAAATCCTAAAATCATTTTTAAGGTTGTATTTTTTTCTTTAAAATTGTCTTTCTGAAAGTTATAAGAAGCAAAGTAAAACAATAAATTAATTTATTTAAACAAGTGAAGACCAAGTCTTTAAAATATTTTCTTGGATTTTCAAATTCTATTTGAGTTTTGTCTCTCTTAGAATTAAAAATGTCCAGCAAAGCGAGACCAGCTTGCTAGTAAATAAATACAATTTAAAAAATAGAGGCAGCTCACTGGTAAGTGCTGCTATTTGAGCTATTTTTAGAACAGGCCAGCGGGCGACTCATCTGGTCCTTACGGGCATCGCGTTGGTGACCCCTGTATTAGTCAAATTTACTAGGATAATTCTGAAAAATCCCTTATCTGCTTATAGTGTTACTAGTGTTTTAGTGAGATTATATAGTCGTACCTGAAGGTCGGAGGGGTGTGGTCACGAGTGTGGTGACCGCCAGTGTCTCTGAGGGAAGCCACGTTTCTCGACGAGGCGAAGCCAGCCAGTGGGGCCGGGCTGAGATTTTTTTTCCCCCTCCTCCACGGTGGAAACATCCGACTGTCGGGGGCGGCCGGTGGGAGGAGGCAATAGAGTCCGCAGCTGCAAGTGCAGGAGGAACGATGCAAGCTCTCCATTCATGTCAACGGTAAGAGCCGACTTATTACCACCATTTTTTCACCGAAACCTGACGGTTGACATGTGGCAGGGAACCATGTTGCTTGACATCTCTTTTCCATACTAAAGCTTCACCGTCATCTTTCGGGAATGTAAACAAGGAAACACCGGCTGTGTTTGTGTTGCTAAAGGCGGCCGCCATACACCGCTTCCCACCTACATCTTTCTTCTTTGACGTCTCCATTATTCATTGAGCAAATTGCAAAAGATTCAGCAACACAGAAGTCCAGAATACTGTGGATTTATGCGATGAAAAGAGACGACTTCCGCGCAAAATTTAAAATTGCAATTTAGTAAACTAAAGCGGCCGTATTGGCATGTGTTGCAATGTTAATATTTCATCATTGATATATAAACTATCAGACTGTGTGGTGGGTAGTAGTGGCTTTCAGTAGGACTTTAGCGTATTTCTGATTCTAAATCTGACTGATTGGCGAGAGCTGGTGGGCGGCCGAGGGTGGAGTCCGCTCTCTTGGTTGCTTTGTTGGGTCTGCTCCAATTCTCTGTATATGTTTTTTTTGTTTTTACTTTTGTAAAAGTGTGTAGACGTGGCCGGTTGCATCAGCTGTGCTCTTTTAATGTCCTTTAATGTACTTTGGTGTTTCCCTGTTACACACATGCTTATATGTGCCATGGCTATGAGTGTTTTTTCCACCTGTTTATCACCTTTTTTTTAAGGGGCGCCGGAAGTTGGCAGACCCTTCAGCGATCCTGTTCTGTCTCCCTGTAATGTTTGTCTGCTTTTCAATGGGATTTTGCCGAAAATCTTAATTTCCCCTTGGGGATTGTTAAAGTATTTCTGATTCGGAATCTGAATCTGACTGATTGGCGAGAGCTGGTGGGCGGCCGAGGGTGGAGTCGGCTTTCTTGGTTGCTTTGTTGGGTCTGCTCCAATTCTCTGTATATGTTTTTTTTTTGTTTTGTTTTACTTTTGTAGCTGTGTGTAGAAGTGGCCGGTCGCATCAGCTCCGCTCTTTTAAAGTCTTTAATGTCCTTTGGTGTTTCCCTCTTACACACATGCTTATATGTGCCATGGCTATGGGTGTTTTTTCCACCTGTTTATCACCTTTTTTTTAAGGGGCGCCGGAAGTTGGCAGACCCTTCAGCGATCCTGTTCTGTCTCCCTGTAATGTTTGTCTGCTGTTCAATGGGATTTTGCCGAAAATCTTAATTTCCCCTTGGGGATTGTTAAAGTATTTCTGATTCGGAATCTGAATCTGACTGATTGGCGAGAGCTGGTGGGCGGCCGAGGGTGGAGTCGGCTTTCTTGGTTGCTTTGTTGGGTCTGCTCCAATTCTCTGTATATGTTTTTTTTTTGTTTTGTTTTACTTTTGTAGCTGTGTGTAGAAGTGGCCGGTCGCATCAGCTACGCTCTTTTAAAGTCTTTAATGTCCTTTGGTGTTTCCCTCTTACACACATGCTTATGTGTGCTATGGTTATGAGTGTTTTTCCCCCCGTTTCTGATTTGTTATACTTTCCCAACTCCTGATCTCTTGCAAGGTATATCTGCTTCAGATGTTGATCTATGTCTTCCTGCAAATCCTTCGTGAACTCGAAGGGGTTAGCGACGAAAGGTAGCACGTTTACGCCGATGCCACCCGAGAATTATGATCGTTTTGCAAGAATCGACTTCATCCAAAATAAAAAGATTATATTTATTTTATAGAGCTGAAACGTGAGCTTTCTACTACATCTGTACTGCTTCAAAGACACAGGAAATGCCACCTCTCCCTTTAAAAAAAAAGCATACAGTATCAAGGCACCTCCAGTTTGCACAACTAATGAGAATTCTCCAATTAACATTTTGACTTCATGTTAGCGTAGAAAACATGTTTGCATAAAATTCCCTGGGGGTCAAACGCACAACTACTGCGTACAAGCAAAATCGTACGTATTTCTAAAGGAGTGTGGGCTGGCTTAGTTATATATTATATAACAAAATGTAAGGGAATAAACTTAGTATGACTTCATTATGAAGGGCCAGCAGCCATTGTCATTTTTTTGCAGTCTATGCAAAACAAACCTGAGGGAGGAAAAAAAATGGCAACAAGGCACAAGTCAAGCACGTTCACAGGCATATCGTAAATATACAGTAAGTAAATATATCAAGGCTTTACAGTTCCATACACAGACGTGGTCAAAAGTTTACGTACACTTGTAAGGAACATAATGTCATGGCTGTCTTGAGTTTCCAATCATTTCGACAACTCTTATTTTTGGGGGATTGGGGCATGACACCAAAAAAAACATTCATACATTTGGTTCTTTTGTGAATTTATTATGGGTCTACTGAAAATGTGACTTTGTTAAAAGTATATGTGCGGCAATGTTAATATTTGGCAAGTTTCACTGCGATAAGGTTGTGGCGGCGAGGAGGCGGAGAAGGCGGCCGAGTGGAGAGGCGGGGCGTGCCGGGAGCGACGCCACAATAGAGATCAGGTGTGTGGATCGCGCACCTGGACACAATCAATGTATCTCCTCTCAATGTATAAAAGGGGAGAAGGAGGTGGAGAGGATTGAAAGAGACAGAGAGCAAGACACGGGAGACGGAGACGCGGCCGACTGAAGAGCGAACCGGAGAGCGAGCAGCAGAGGGAGACGGGAGACGCCGCGGAAGAGCGACCCGACCGCAGACAAGCTTAATTGAAAAATATAAAGCAAGTCAAACCTGCTCAGCAATGTCCTTCCTTGATGGTCCTGGGAACCCGCACGGCATGAGACTGTCACAAAGGCTTCCGGTTGAATTTTTGACCACTCCTCTTGACAAAATTGGTGCGGTTCGGCTAAATTTGCTGGTTTTCTGACATGGACTTGTTTCTTCAGCATTGTCCGCACGACTTAGTCAGGACTAGACCTTCATTCTAGACGGATTTTTTCAAATTAAATCACTGTGACAGTCTTAAGCCGTCGTTGTGCGGGTTCAATGGACCACCCAGGAAGGACATTGCCTTGCGCAGGTTTGACTCTTTTATTTTTTCAAATAAAGCTTGTCTGCGGTCGGGCCGCTTTTCAGCTCTTTCTCGCTCCAGCCGGCCGCTTCGTCGCTGTATTCATTCATTCATACATACATACATACATACATATATACATACATGCATGCCAAATAGTTTTAACCCAATGCGGGTCCCAAGTCCAAACGTTTGGGGACCCCTGCTTTAAAGCCATAGATAAGACCTTCTGGAGGAAAGTTCTGTGGTCAGACGAAACAAAAATTGATCTGTTTGGCCACAATACAGAAGAAAAGGTGAGGCCTTTTTAATCCCAGGAACACCAAACCTACTGACAAGCATGGTGGTGGTAGGATTATGCTTTGGGCCTGTTCTGCTGCCAATGGAACTGCTGCTTTAAATGAGACGATGAAAAAGGAGGATTACCTCCAAATTATTCAGGACAACCTAAAATCATCAGCCCGGAGGTTGGACTTTGGGCTCAGTCTGGTGTTCCAACAGGGACAATGACCCCCAAACACACGTCAAAAGTGGTAAAGGAGTGGCTGGAATTAAGTTTTTAGAATGGCCTTCCCAATAAATCCCGACTTAAACGTGTGGACAATGCTGAAGAAACAAGTCTGTGTCAGAAAACCAACACATTTAGCTGTACCGCACCAATTTTGTCAAGAGGAGTGGTCAAAAACTCAACCAGAAGCTTGTGGATGGCTACCAAAATCGCCTTATTGCAGTGAAACTTGCCAAGGGACATGTAAGCAAATATTAACATTTTGCATTTTCAGTAGACCAATAATAAATTCATAAAAGAACCAAACTTCATGAATGTATATGCTCCAATCACTATCACAAAAAAAAATAAGAGTTGCAGAAATTATTTGAAACTACGACAGTCCTTCAAACCGACAGTGATCAGACTGTATAATGCAAAAAAGTATTTAGTCAGCCAGCGATTGTGCAAGTTCTCCCACTTCAAATGATGACAGAGGTCTGTAATGTTCAGCATAGGTACACTTCAACTGTGAGAGACAGAATGGGAAGAAAAAATCCAGGAATTCACATTGTAGGAATTTTAAAGAATTTATTTGTAAATGATGGTGGAAAACAAGTATTGAGGTTTTGACTCAAAATCTCACGATACATGGCCCCATTCATTCTTTCCTTAACACGGATCAATCGCCCTGTCCTCTTAGCAGAAAAACACCCCCAAAGCATGATGTTTCCACCCCCATGCTTCACAGTAGGTATGGTGTTCTTGGGATGCAACTCAGTATTCTTCTTCCTCCAAACACCACCAGTTGAGTTTATACCAAAAAGTTCTATTTTGGTTTCATCTGACCACATGAAATTTCTCCCAATCCTCTGCTGTATCATCCATGTATCCATTTTGGTATAAACTCAACTCAAGAATACTGAGTTGCATCCCAAGAACACCACACCTACTGTGAAGCATGGGGGTGGAAACATCATGCTTTGGGGCTGTTTTTCTGCTAAGGGGACAGGACGATTGATCCGTGTTAAGGAAAGAATGAATGGGGCCATGTATCGTGAGATTTGGAGACAAAACCTCCTTCCATAAGTGAGAGCTTGGAAGATGAAACGTGCCTGGGTTTTCCAGCATGACAACAATCCCTAACACACCGCCCGAGCAACAAAGGAGTGGCTCAGTAAGAAGCATTCGAAAGTCCTGGAGTGGCCTAGCAGAACCCCATGGAAAATCTGTGGAGGGAGTTGAAAGTCCGTGTTGCTCGGCGACAGCCCCAAAACATCAATGCTCTGGAGAAGATCTGCGTGGAGGAATGGGCCAAAATACCAGCTACTGTGTGTGCAAACCTCTGTTATTGCCAACAAAGGTTATATTACATAGTATTGAGTTGAATTTTTGTTATTGACCAAATACTTATTTTCCACCATAAATTTTTTAAAATTCCTACAATGTGAATTCCTGGATTATTTTTCCACATTCTGTCTCTCACAGTTGAAGTGTACCTATGATGAACATTACAGACCTCTGTCATCCTTTGAAGTGTACCTATGATGAACATTACAGACCTCTGTCATCCTTTGAAGTGTACCTATGATGAACATTACAGACCTCTGTCATCCTTTGAAGTGGGAGAACTTGCACAATCGCTGGCTGACTAAATACTTTTTTGCCCCACTGGATGTTCCCTTTGACTGTACTTAAATGTAGAATATATTTATATTATTCATATATTATATATATATAAAATACATGATATAAATTATGTTGTTTATTATTATTATTGTCTATTGTGAGCGAGCTGTGGTGCTCAATTTTTATTTGTACCATTTTACTTTCTATTTTATTCTGTAGCATTATGTCCTTCATAAGTGACGGTATAGCTCGGTTGGTAGAGCGGCTGTGTCAGCAACTTGAGGGTTGCAGGTTCGATTCCCGCTTCCGCCATCCTTGGGCAAGACACTTTACCCACCTGCTCCCAGTGCCACCCACACTGGTTTAAATGTAACTTAGATATTGGGTTTCATTAGTTATTCGTTCCAAAACCCACATTTACGCGCTATTTTTTTTAAACAAAGAATAATTACAAATTGATATTTACTACCATTAGTACCTTTTTTAATTTAAGGCTCTTGCCTTAAAATTTAATTATTTGAAATTTCGAAGTGCTGGCACTCACAACTTTCTCTGGCCCCCATGGTTATTTTGCTTATATAATTCTTATGTTGCAATAATACTCCACAAAGAAAAGCACATAGACCGTCCCCAATGTGTGGGATTCTTTGTTTGGGCGCCCAATTTTGCACGTAAACAAACATAGCTCGGTTGGTAGAGTGGCCGTGCCAGCAACTTGAGGGTTGCAGGTTCGATTCCCGCTTCTGCCATCCTAGTCACTGCCGTTGTGTCCTTGGGCAAGACACTTTACCCACCTGCTCCCAGTGCCACCCACACTGGTTTAAATGTAACTTAGATATTGGGTTTCATTAGTTATTCGTTCCAAAACCCACATTTACGCGCTATTTTTTTTAAACAAAGAATAATTACAAATTGATATTTACTACCACTAGTACCTTTTTTTAATTTAAGGCTCTTGCCTTAAAATTTAATTATTTGAAATTTCGAAGTGCTGGCACTCACAACTTTCTCTGGCCCCCATGGTTATTTTGCTTATATAATTCTTATGTTGCAATAATACTCCACAAAGAAAAGCACATAGACCGTCCCCAATGTGTGGGATTCTTTGTTTGGGCGCCCAATTTTGCACGTAAACAAACATAGCTCGGTTGGTAGAGTGGCCGTGCCAGCAACTTGAGGGTTGCAGGTTCGATTCCCGCTTCTGCCATCCTAGTCACTGCCGTTGTGTCCTTGGGCAAGACACTTTACCCACCTGCTCCCAGTGCCAATGTAACTTGGATATTGGGTGTCACTATGTAAAGCGCTTTGAGTCACTAGAGAAATGCGCTATATAAAAGTATAATTCACTTCACAAGTGTATGTAAACTTTTGACCGTGGCATTACATTTTCACTACAGACAAAATGTGTGCATTGCAGAGTGAAAAAAAAAACAGTGTGAATACAAGAGGCACAGTGGCGAAATAAAGTCAAGAGATCGCGTGTGATTGTCAAAAAAAAACCTGCTGTAAAAATAAAAAAAAATTCTTAAATAATAACAGCAGCAGTGCTAATTTATTCTAACAGTGATCCCTTTTTTTTTAAACAATTCATAAAGACAATCGGAGTTCACTTATCTTAGAAAAAAGGTGGAATGTGTTCCCTCGAACGAGGAGGACTGAGAACTTCAGGCACTTCCAGGAGAAAAAAAACCTACAGCAGAGATAAACATTAGTGCAAAAGTCATTGTCAAGGCAGAGGAATGATTCAGTTTACGGGTGGGAAAAAGAGAGCACAGTGTGGTGCTCAGAAGTGCAAGCGGAGGAAGGTACCAGAGTCCATCTTTGGAGTCACGAATAACATCTTTGCTCTGTAAAGCCCAGGGAATAGAAGTTGTTTCCTGAAGTGGTAAGACTCGCCGTTTTACTGGTCGGAGGCGATTAGAGGCACCAGCTGCTGGGTCTCCACCGGCTGGGCCTGCCCCGCGTCTTGCTCGTAGAGACTCCCCAGCAGCTGGGCCGTCTTGAAGACCGAGGCGCGGCCGGCCGGCTGGAGGGACTGGACCTTCCGCAGATTCTGCAGGGTGCGCAGCATCTCGGCGGACACGATGGGCAGGTGCTGCTCCCGGATGAGGCTGGCGTTGGACGGCCGGAGGGGGGTGGGGGCGGCGTCCCGGGGCGGCCGGCCGCGGCGGGCGGGGGCCGGGGCCGGCGGGGGTTTTTTCTCGTCCTCCTCGAACACCGATTGGTTGCTGGAGGACACGGTGCTGTCGTCGGAGTCCTCGCTCGCCCCCTCGTCGGCGCTGCCGTCGTCGGGCTCGTCGTCCACTTCGCCGCCGTCGGTGATGTAGATCATGTCGTCGGGGAGGGAGGTGAACTGGTAGACCAGGCGCTGGCCTTCCACCTTGTTCAGGATGCCCCTTTGGTAGTAATACCTGCGCGACAGCACAGGATCAAGGTCGACATTCGTGTTGGGTGTAGCTCGGTTGGTAAGAACTTGAGGGTTCCAGGTCAGGTTCTTTGGGCAAGACACTCTACCCACCTGCTCTCGGTGCCACCCACACTGGTTCAAATGTAACTTAGATATTGGGTTTCACTATGTAAAGCGCTTTGAGTCAATAGAGAAAAGCGCTATATAAATATAATTCACTAATCATGGATTTTAGAAAAGTACGGTATTTTCTCAAAACTTGTCAATGCGCCTTAAGACCCGGTGCGCCAAATGTACGGAATAATTTGGGTTGTGCTTACCAAAATTGAAGCTATTTTTTTTATGTGGTACATGGTGTAATGATAAGGGTGACCAGTAGATGGCAGTCACACATAAGAGATACGTCTAGACTGCAATATGACTCAAGTAAACAACAACAACATTTTATATGTTCCATTGAAAATATTTATCATTCATTTATTAATAATCTATTTTGAATGTATTTATTTGACAGTTGCGTAATTGTAAGAAAATGCACTGTTCATCAGTTGTGCAGTATATTTGATTGGTATCTATTTTTATAAGGTATTTTCCGGACTAAAAGGCGCACTTAAAACCCTTTCATTTTCTCAAAACTCGACAGTGCGCCTTACAACCCATTGTGCATGATGTACGGAATACTTTTGGTTGCGCTTACCCACCTCAAAGCTGTTTTATGTGGTACATGGTGTAATGATAAGTGTGACCGGTAGATGGCAGTCACACATAGGAGATAGGCGTAGACTGCAATATGACTCAAGTAAACGAGTCCTGGCTGAATGAGCATGTAATCGGACACTTCGGTCTACCACTCGATTCTCGCTCATTCGCGCTTAATGGATATTTTTGCCGAGAGCTAGTGGGCAGCCTAAGACGGAGTTGGCTCTCTTGATTGCTTTGTTGGGCCTGTTCCTGTCTGTTCCTACCCCAGCAGACAATGGCCTGGACAGGCGACTACAGTGTGTATATATACAAACATATGTGCGTAATATGTGTTATTTATTGCAATGTTTTACTTTTGTAGCTGTATGTAGAAATGGTGCTGATAAAGTGGCAGCTGGTTGCATCAGCTATGTGCTCTAATGTTTTCCTCTTGTTTTTTTGCCTTTTTTGCTGGACGTTTAGTATCTGCACTGCCACAACATAATTAAATAAAAGTCTATCCTATCCTAATTTACACAATAACTTAATGAATGCATGTTGTAAGGAAGTAGTACTGCACCTGAGCGCCCTCCCCATGGTCTCATAATTCATATCTGGCTTGTTCTTGTGTTTGCCCCAGAGTCTCGCCACGGCCTTGGAGTTGACCAGCTTGAAAATCCCGGCGTCGGGGTTGGTCCATTTAATGTAACGAGGGCAAACCTGTCGGTCTTGCAGTAACTCCATCAGAAACTGCCACAGGTACAATGTGTGGCCGCCTGATTGACGAAAGACAATGGAAGAAACAACAACATGAGTTTGGGGTTTGGTCAACTACAAACCCCGTTTCCATATGAGTTGGGAAATGGTGTTAGATGTAAATATAAACGGAATAAAATGATTTGCAAATCCTTTTTAACACATATTTAACTGAATGCACTACAAAGACAAGATATTTGATGTTCAAACTTTTTTTGCAAATAATAATTAACTTAGAATTTCATGGCTGCGACATGTGCCAAAGTAGTTGGGAAAGGGCATGTTCACCACTGTGTTACATCACCTTTTCTTTTAACAACACTCAGTGAACGTTTGGGAACTGAGGAGACCAATTTTTGAAGCTTTTCAGGTGTAATTCTTTCCCATTCTTGCTTGATGTAGAGCTTAAGTTGTCTGCGTTTTGGTATTTTAGGCTTCATAATGCGGCCACACATTTTTAAATGGGAGACAGGTCTGGACTACAGGCAGGCCAGTCTAGTACCCGCACTTATTTAGTATGAAGCCACGCTGTTGTAACAAATAGCTTGGCATTGTATTGCTAAAATAAGCAGGGGCGTCCATGATAACGTTGCTTGGATGGCAACATATGTTGCTCCGAAACCTGTATGTACCTTTCAGCATTAATGGTGCCTTCACAGATGAAGTGAATTATATTTATATAGCGCTTTTCTCTAGTTACAGAGTGAAACCCAATATCTAAGTTACATTTAAACCAGTGTGGGTGGCACTGGGAGCAGGTGGGTAAAGTGTCTTGCCCAAGGACACGACGGCAGTAACTAGGATGGCGTAAGCGGGAATCGAACCTGCGACCCTCAAGTTGCTGGCATGGCCACTCTACCAACCGAGGACCTGTGTAAGTTACCCATGCCTTGGCCACTGATACACCCACATACCATCACAGATGCTGGCTTTTGAACTTTGCGCCTATAACAGTCTGCATGGTTCTTTTCCTCTTTGGTCCGGAGGACATGACGTCCACAGTTTCCAAAAACTATTTAAAATGTGGACTCGTCGGACCACAGAACCCTTTTCCACTTTGCATTAGCCTATCTTATATGAGCTCGGGCCCAGCAAAACCAGCGGCGTTACTGGGTGTTGTTGATAAATGGCTTCAGCTTTGCATAGTAGAGCTTTAACTTGCACTTACAGACACGACAAACTGTAGTTACTGACAGTGGTTTTCTGAAGTGTTCCCGAGCCCATGTGGTGATATCCTTTAGAGATTGATGTCGGTTTTTCATACAATGCCGTCCGAGGGATCGAAGGTCGGTTATATCATCGCTTATGTGCAGTAAAATCTCCAGATTTTCTAAACTTCTTGATGATATTACGGACCGTAGATGGTGAACTCCCTACATTCCTTGCAATAGCTTGTTTGAGAAATGCTATTCTTAAACAATTTGCTCATGCATGTGTTCACAAAGAGGTGACCCTCGTCCTGTCCTTGTTTGTGAATGACTGAGAATTTCACGGAAGCTGGTTTCATACCCAATCACGGCACCCACCTGTTCCCAATTAGCCCGTTCACCTGTGGGATGTTCCAAATAAGTGTTTGATGAGCATACCTCAACTTTCTCTGTCTTTTTTGCCACTTGTGCCAGCTTTTTTGAAACATGTTGGAGTCATCAAATTCCAAATAGACTAATATTTGCAGAAAAAAACTGTTTTCCAGTTCGAACGTTAAATTTCTTGTCTTTGCAGTCTATTCAATTGAATATAGGTTGAAAAGGATTTGCAAATTATTGTATTTTGTTTTTATTTACCATTTACACAACGTGCCAACTACACTAGTTTTGGGGTTTGTACATTAAGTGCAGTTGATAAATATTTAAAACATGTAGAATCGATAACACACAAGCCAAACACTTACATGCATGAATTTTGAGGTACACTTTTCGAAAAAATGTATGTTGTTGGTTTTCAAATAAAATCTTGAAGGCATTAAAAAGTTACCTTTATTGTATCTATTTCTCCTCACTACTATCTCTGGGGTGGGAGAATCGGTCCTTCTATGTCGTTTCCTACCTGAAAGGGGAACAAAATGCCACCATTGACATTTCATACAGTAATGAAAGTCATTACTATTCGAAAAAGAGCTGAGCGAGTGACTGACTTCTCTTTTTGGACGGCAGCTGTGTCGCAGGGTTCTCAGCGTGCGATGAGTGCCAGTCGGGCTCCTCGAGAGCTCCCACCACACCCCCTGCTGACACGGTCACCTGAGTGACAGGAGCAGTGATGACGTCACCCATTGATGGCAGAAAGGTCTGGGCTGTGGGGAGGGTCATACACAAATTTAATGGAAAAAGCCCAGCATGGCGGCTGGAAGTAATAACTCACTGTCAAACGTGTCCTATATTGGAAGGCAGAGTGGGTAGATGAAGGCAACATGGCTATTTCATGAGCATGTGGGCTCGGGGGGTTGAGCAGAATATCTAACCCAATAGGTTCCTCTCAGGGAATAAAAGACACTGGTCAATCCCAAATTCCATCGGATGACATATGTTGAGGAAGAAGGACCAACAAAACAATAGCGATATTACCAAGTTTTACTAAAGATATAGGAGACCAGTCCTTACAATGCATTAACAGCAGCATCGAGAACGCAACAGTCCATCCATCCATCCATCTTCTTCCGCTTATCCGAGGTCGGGTCGCGGGGGCAGCAGCCTAAGCAGGGAAGCCCAGACTTTCCTCTCCCCAGCCACTTTGTCCAGCTCCTCCCGGGGGATCCCGAGGCGTTCCCAGGCCAGCCGGGAGACACAGTCTTCCCAACGTGTCCTGGGTCTTCCCTGTGGTCTCCTACAGGTCGGACGTGCCCGAGACACCTCCGTAGGGAGGCGTTCGAGTGGCATCCTGACCTGATGCCTGAACCACTTCATCTGGCTCCTCTCCACTTTGAGCTCCACCCGGATGGCAGAGCTTCTCACCCTAAGGGAGAGACCTGCCACCCGGTGGAGGAAACTCATTTGGGCCGCTTGTACCCGTGATCTTGTCCTTACGGTCATAACCCAAAGGTCATGACCATAGGTGAGGACGGGAACGTAGATCGACCGGTAAACTGAGAGCTTTGCCTCCCGGCTCAGCTCCTTCTTCACCACAACGGATCGATACAGCGTCCGCATTACTGAAGACACCGCACTGTTCCGCCTGTCGATCTCACGATCCACTCTTCCCTCACTCGTGAACAAGACTCCTAGGTACTTGAACTCCTCCACTTGGGGCAGGGTCTCCTCCC